>NW_025535434.1:0-98303 GCF_020615455.1 Coregonus clupeaformis | reverse complement strand
ATTTTCCAAGATCAGCTTGTTT
The DNA here is from genome assembly GCF_020615455.1 of Coregonus clupeaformis. Lineage (NCBI taxonomy): Eukaryota > Metazoa > Chordata > Actinopteri > Salmoniformes > Salmonidae > Coregonus > Coregonus clupeaformis. The sequence goes on along the minus strand of NW_025535434.1, from coordinate 98,281 downwards.
AGCGGACAGCGATTAGAAGCAGAACATTTCACCTCATATTTGTGTGTTTGAGTACATACATGCACACACACACACTTACTTTCTGTCTTTGATGCAAGGAGAATAAACACATTATTTCCCTACATTCCCTAGCTGGCTTTCAAACTCTAGCTGAGCGCATTGCATGTTTCCAAACCACAAGACATGCTGACATTCTGAAAACATCACAAAAAAAAGAGTCTCTTTCAGAATGTTTGATTTACGATGGCAAGAAATTACAGGAAAGTGATGCACCATTTTTTGGAGTGTTCGTCTTTTTGGTCTCGTCTCTTTTGCTCCTTCTGTGCTGTTTGCACTGTGCAACTTCCCACTCGTACACAGACACCAAGCCCCTCACCCTGCCACTCACAACAACAAAGACGAAAGATCTCTTCTTGCTCTCTGACAAAAAGCAGTTTCAACTCACTATTTGCATTTGTGGTTTGGTCCAACAGAATCTGTCATATGGACACCTAAACCCATTGAGACATTATTTTACTGTAATACAGGAGAACTTAACCTTTCTAACAATACTCTTTTTATGTATCAACTCCCAAAATGTAGAGCAGAGCAGACCCTACTAAAACGGGAGTATCAATGAACATGATTGTGGAAAATGTATGCTCAGTTTGTCGCGTGCGGCATTGCGGTACCACAAACCGCTAGCGGCATTTTAGCCACAGACTGTTATGTGCTAGCAGTCTAATTTGTGTTTAATAAATGTTCAGTGAGCTTAAAAATAAACATTTACATAATGATTTGGCAACACATTCTCATTCTGAGAAACGAGCATTGTCTTATCCTGGTAAGCCACTTGATTTCAATATCTAAACAAAGTGAACAGGCTATGTTGTTCAAACAGTTGGAGATGGACAGGAGGGTGTATTCATAACAGTTCAACTGTTCTACCTTGTTAGCAAGCAAATAGATCCAAGTTTGCTAAATATAAAGATTAGCTGGCTACTCACTAGCATGTGGGCTTGTGCTTGAGAGCAGGGACGGCTTGTTCAATAGGGCGATATGGGCGACGCACTGCCAAACGGGAAAAGGAAGGGATTTTTTTTCTAATCAATTATATCACGGCAACAGCAGTTATCAGTGTTCACGTCTGATCTGCCAGCCACTAAATGTCAAATCAGGCTAAAGTCGTACTTCAAATGGCCCCGCTCCCGTTTTTGGGGCGATTTCAGTCAAGTTGAAAATCGCCCAGAAGTCTCTCATAGCCTGTCATGTAAAATCTATTTTTTTCACATTTCAAAGCTTTCAACACATTCTCTATGGGTGTCTGTGGGCTTGCACTTACGCGCTTTCGTCATACGTGACGTAACGCTTGAACGTAACTAAGACAATGGCAGCTAGAAGCGTCTCTGTTGCGACCTGCAGTGCGGCGTTATTTTATGTTTTTAATTTGTAGACTTAGTTTACAAACATTCTGCCAACCATGGATTTCCAGTGGTTGGTTTTGGACTGATCTTGTTGATCGTGTACATACCCGCTACTGAACGGACTAAATAATGAAACGCTGCTGGCAGCTGAATCCCAATACAGCTGGGAGACTTGGCTGGATGAGTCCCGGACAGAGAAGTGGAGCCGGCCACCTTCACCCTGGTCCAGAGCGGACCACGATCCTGGTAAGAGAGCGACTCTGTACCCCGACATTGAACTGCTTTCTGTGTCATTGCGACCTTACTATCAATTCAATTCAATTTAAGGGCTTTATTGGCATGGGAAACGTTTAACATTGCCAAAGCAAGGGAAGTAGATAGTAAACAAAAGTGAAATAAACAATAAATATTAACAGTAAACATTACACTCAGAAGTTTCAAAAGAATAAAGACATTTCAAATGTCATATTATGTATATATACAGTGTTGTTACAATGTGCAAATAGTTAAAGTACAAATGGGAAAATAAATAAACATAAATATGGGTTGTATTTACAATGGTGTTTGTTCTTCACTGGTTGCCCTTTTCTTGTGGCAACAGGTCACAAATCTTGCAGCTGTGATGGCACACTGTGGTTTTTTCACCCAGTAGATAAGGGAGTTTATCAAAATTGGGTTTGTTTTCGAATTCTTTGTGGATCGCTGTAATCTGAGGGAAATATGTGTCTCTAATATGGTCATGACATTTGGCAGGAGGTTAGGAAGTGCAGCTCAGTTTCCACCTCATTTTGTGGGCAGTGTGCACATAGCCTGTCTTCTCTTGAGAGCCAGGTCTGCCTACGGCGGCCTTTCTCCAATAGCAAGGCTATGGTCACTGAGTCTGTCACATAGTCAAAGCTTTCATTAAGTTTGGGTCAGTCACAGTGGTCAGGTATTCTGCCACTGTGTACTCTCTGTTTAGGGGCCAAATAGCATTCTAGTTTGCTCTGTTTTTTTGTTTGTTCTTTCCAATGTGTCAAGTAATTCTCTTTTTGTTTTCTCATGATTTGGTTGGGTCTAATTGTGTTGTTGTTGTTGTTGTTGTTGTCCTGGGGCTGTGTGGGGTCTGTTTGTGTTTGTGAACAGAGGCCCAGGACAAGCTTACTTAGGGGACTCTTCTCCAAGTTCATCTCTCTGTAGGTGATGGCTTTGTTATGGAAGGTTTGGGAATCGCTTCCTTTTTAAGTGGTTACTATCTGCCCGTGAGTTCCCCCAATTGTTTGTTACCGTTGTGTACTGTTGATAATCACAAGTTTACTGGAGAACTGAGACCAAGTAGAGACTTTGGACAGGGTGGATATGGTATAATAAAGGCAGTTTATTCAGAGGTAAAGATATCTGGAATCGCGTGCACGGACTCGTGCACGTGTGTAGGTCACCTAAATCATCAGAAAAATTGCCCCTCCTGAGAATTTTTTCAGGAGCCGCCACTGCTTGAGAGATTGTTTATGATACCTGTGTTAATTTTCTATAATGCCTGCTACCAGAAGTTGGTCATTATTAGTGGATGTGCATTCTGCATGGTTCTGGTTATATTTTTAACAAAAATGACATTTTCATAGACAGACTTGAAAGCCAGATCAGTGATTATTGCAAAAAAGAAGGTTAAACTATTTTGATAAAATAATTAAAATATTAGTGGGTCTTATGGTTGTGGAAGGCTTGTATTTAGCCTAGGCATAACTTTACAAGCCCTGAATTCATTAAATTATTTCTTAAGTTATTCCTGACTATTTTGAAATGCAGTGTATTGATCTTTAATTGTGCAACAAAGCTTATACAGAGAAAACATTAAAGAAATCGAGATGTACAGTATATCGTAATCGACCATAAGTTTGAAAAAAAATTAGATATGATTTTTTTGCCATATCGCCCAGCCCTAACTTGTGCTTGTCAAAATGGACAGTTTGCACAGTTTGAGAAAAGCAGAATATTGTTTTCCTTTGTGATAGAGGGGTTTTGTCTCATCATCATTACGAATAACAGCACAGATATAAAATAGCACAATGTAAAACTGCTTCTTCTTAATCAAGAGAGAACTGAATGTAGCTACACATAACACCACATGTTACTCATTGCATTAATCTAGGGGCTGTTGATGGTGTTAATCCTAATGTATCCTACAGACGAGAGTTTGAGTGGGTGTGGACAGGCCTAGATACCAACAAGAAGAATCTTGTCGGAATGGGTTAACAAATTATATATTTACCCAACCATATACCAATAGTGCCTATGTCATCTGATAAGGATGATCGCAAAGGCAGAGGATCAAAGCTTTGCTGCTTCTGTGAAGGGAAGGAGCGACCTCTACGTGGTTGTCGTAGACCAAGATGTTGGCTGTGAGGTTTCCCCTGTCCTTGGACAATGTGGGACTTCCTTCAAGAACGTTGGGCTCAACAAACACATCCAGTACAGGGTGAGGGCATGTTGTTCCATCACAAACCTGGATAAATAATTGTTTACTTACAAACACAAGCACAAAAAGCGAGAGCGAGAGCGAGAGAGAGAACAAGATGGAAAGACAAAACTAAAGGAGGGCAAGACAACACAACAACTACAAAGAAGTCAACAACTCAAGTTGTCAATAGCAATACAAATCTCCATGGGTAAAAGTAGAAAGAATGGAAAGAAAGAGCTTGAAAGTCAAATCAAACCAAAGACTATTGTACTGCCCCCAGACTCCCTGTGCAACTGGGTCCTGGACTTCCTGACGTAGGCAACAACACCACCACCATGCTGGTCCTCAATACGGGGGCCCCACAGGGGTGCGTGCCTAGCCCCCTCCTGTACTCCCTGTTCACCCATGACCGCGTGGTCATGCACGTCTCCAACTCAATCATCAAGTTTGCTGACGACACAACAGTGGTAGGCCTGATTACCAACAATGACAAGTAGGCCTACAAGGAGGGCGTGAATGCATTGGCGGAGTGTTGCCAGGAAAATAACCTCTCTCTCAACGTCAACAAAATGAAGGAGATGATCGTGGACTACAGGAGACAGCAGAGAGAGAACGCCCTTATCCACATCAACAAGGACACAGTAGAGAGGGTCAAAAGCTTAAAGTTCCTCGACATGCAGATCACTTAGGACCTGAAATGGTCCCTTCACACCAACAGTGTGGTGAAGATGGCGCAGCAGCGCTTCTTCAACCTCAGGAGGATGAAGAAATTTGGCTTGGCCCCTAAGACCATCACGAGCATCCTGGTGGGCTGAATCACCACCTGGTAGAGCAATTGCACCATCCGCAACCGCAGGGCTCTCCAGAGCCTGCCCTCCAGGAGATCTAAAGCACCTGATGTCACAGGAAGGTCAAGAAAATCATTAAGGACCTCAGCCACCCGAGCCATGGCCTGTTCACTCCACTACCATCTAGAAGGGGGAGACAGTACAGATGCATCAAAGCTGGGACCGAGAAACTGATAAACAGCTTCTATCCCCAGGCCATCAGACTGTTAAACAACCACCACAAAACAGCCTCCACCCAGTACCCTGCCCTCTGCCCGGTACCCTATTCTGTCCCTCAGTCACTGTCACTAGACGGCTACCACCGGGAACTCTACCCTGAACCTTAGGGACTGCTGCCCTATGTACATAGTCATTGAACACTGGTCACTTTAATACTACTATTTAGAGTACCAGTCAAAAGTTTGGACACACCTACTCATTCGAGGGTTGATGACAGCTTTGCACGCTCTTGGCATTCTCTCAACTAGCTTCACCTGGAATGCTTTCCCAACAGTCTTGAAGGAGTTCCCACATATGCTGAGCATATGTTGGCTGCTTTTCCTTCACTCTGCGGTCCAACTCAGCCCAAACCATCTCAATTGGGTTGAGGTCGGGCGATTGTGGAGGCCAGGTCATCTGATGCAGGACTCCATCACTCTCTTTCTTGGTCAAATAGCCCTTACACAGCCTGGAGGTGTGTTGGGTCATTGTCCTGTTGAAAAACAAATTATAGTCCCACTAAGCCCAAATCAGATGGGATGGCGTATCGCTGCAGAACGCTGTAGTAGCCATGCTGGTTAAGTGTGCCTTGAATTCTAAATAAATCACAGACAGTGTCACCAGCAAAGCACCCCCACACCATCACGCCTCCTCCTCCATTCTTTACGGTGGTAACTACACATGCGGAGATCATCCGTTCACCCAAACCGCGTCTCACAATGACACAGCGGTTGGAACCAAAAATCTCCAATTTGGGCTCAAGACCAAAGCACAAATATCCACCGGTCTAATGTCCATTACGCGTGTTTCTTGGCCCAAGCAGGTCTCTTCTTATTATTGGTGTCCTTTAGTAGTGTTTTCTTTGAAGCAAATCGACCATGAAGGCCTGATTCACACAGTCCCCACTGAACAGTTGATGTTGAGATATGTCTGTGACTTGAACTCTGTGAAGCATTTATTTGGGCTGCAATTTCTGAGGCTGCAGTAGAGGTAACTCTGGGTCTTCCTTTCCTATGGCAGTCCTCATGAGAGCCAGTTTCATCATAGCGCTTGATGTTTTTTGCGACTGCTCTGGATGAAACGTTCAAAGTTCTTGAAATGTTCCGTATTGACTGACCTTCATGTCTTGAAGTAATGATGGACTGTCGTTTCTCTTTGTATATTTGAGCTTGTTCTTGCCATAATATGGACTTTGTCTTTTACCAAATAGGGCTATCTTCTGTATACCCCCCTTACCTTGTCACAACACAACTGATTGGCTGAAACGCATTAAGAAGGAAAGAAATTCCACAAATTAACTTTTAAGAAGGCATACCTGTTAATTGAAATGCATTCCAGATGACTACCTCCTGAAGCTGGTTGAGAGAATGCCAAGAGTGTGAAAAGCTGTCATCAAGGCAAAGGGTGGATACTTTGAAGAATCTCAAATATTAAATATATTTTGATTTGTTTAACACTTTTTGGGTTTCTACATGATTCCATGTGTGTTATTTCATAGTTTTGATGTCTTCACTATTATTCTACAATGTAAAAAATTGTAAAAATAAAGAAAAACCCTTGAATGAGTAGGTGTGTCCAAATGTTTGAATGGTAGTGTACATACTGTATCTACTGCTGTACTACATTCCATTCCTTTAAAATGTTTGATTATTGTGTGCTTGTTGACATTTACTGCATTGATTGATAGGAACTAGGAACATAAGAGTTTCTCTGTACCCACCATAACACCTGCTTAACTGTGTATGCAACCAATCAAATTGTATTTTATTTTAATGGTAATCTTTACCAGGAATGTCACAATGTCATCTCAACACAGGAGGGTCATGGACCTCCAGTTATTTTGTTTATCACTATTCTTCATTACCCACAATAAGGTGCTTATGTAAACATACAGGTAACTGCAAAAATAAAGTTAACACCAACATTCTGTGGCCATAATTGCAAAAATAAGCAACCATTTAGTTAAATGGGTTCTCCAGCTCAAAATGCGTATCAGCCAATTAATATTGTCGATTTACTTGCATGTGACAACGCTAAATTGTAGCTTGTCCCATCAGATAACATGGTACCCGTTAGCCCTATGCTAACTTCAACAGTTGGCAATGATTATATCCTGGAACAAGTGCATCAGCCAATTAAAATTGTTGAAGTAGTTGGACGTGTTCCAACACTTGTTCATGGATGGAAGCGTTCTTAACATACCTAAGTCCAACAGCACATTCTGATCATCAAAGCAACTATCACGTGTATTTGACTGACTGGTCAAACTGCTCTCTGTGTAAAGTGCCTTGTCCAAGTAATTGTCGCAGATTGTGGCAAGAGTTCGAATATCACATGACCCTCACATGACCCCGAATATCAATCATCCCCTTTGTTTGGAAACGAGTATACCTCATAATGAGTATGTTCTTTGGCATAAAGTGTCAACACTCACAAAAGCATCACTGCACTAAGCCTATGTCTTTTTACATCCTCATGTATATATTTTCAACTGTATAAACAGAGAGATGAAGTGCTCGCAGATATACTTATACAGAGATAGAAATAAAACGTATTTGCTGCCTTAGCCACAAACTGCTAGAAAGGATGCTCTGACTAGGCTAAATCATAGAGACAGTTTTGTCTCGTCATATGCTTTTACTAAACCTTTCTTTCACTGTACACAAAGGTAGCCGATGACCAAAATGTGAAGTGTTCCACTAGATTTCCAGATTTTCCTGGCTACCTGCCTCAATACAATACACAAACTGACCAACCCGTATAGTCGCTAAAGAAGAGTAGAAGGTTCTTCGTGGTTCTTACCTTCAGCAGGGTGCAGCTGTGTCCACAGGGCTTTAGCCAGCAGTTGGCAGGTCAGGTCAAAGTAAGTCTTGGGCTGTACTGCCGACAGGGGTACACAGTGCTCAGCAGGGACCAGGGACTGGTTGGCAACCCACATGCATATGGCCTCCACGGCCTGCCGGTCTTTCTCGCCAAAGTTGAAGGACCTGCCCACTGTCCCGTCAAAGGTGACCCTAGCCATGACTGGTCAAAAGGCTGATGGCTCCATTGAAAAGCTGGGTCTGACAGAGAAAGAGATGGAGCTTTGTGAACAAGTAACCTCTCACTCTACATGGACAATCTCAAACAGATATTTAGGATATGAACATTGCTCGAATGTTTATTTCAAATGACAATAAGATCAGAATCAAATCTTCATTATCCGTGCAGACATCTATATTGTATACTATCAGTATGTGAATAATACTATAGGGTTGCCTCTTCTGAATACTAGTCTATCAAACTTGATCACACATTTACCTTGACTCTGTGTCTCTATGGGGGATAGAATATTAATAATTTGGGGGGATGCTTATATTTGTCTTGCTACACACACGTGTGTAATGGAAGTGTGTATTTTTGCATATCCCAACTCCCCGAGACACCCGCAGGGAATGGGGTCACAGCCAGGGTCGCTATTATACAGTGCCCCTGGAGCAATTTGGTTTAAGTGCCTTGCTCAAGGGCACAGGAACAGATTATTTCACCTTGTTGGCTCCGGTATTCAAACCAGCAACCTTTCGGTTACTGGCCCAACGCGCTAACCTCAAGGATACCAGCCTCGAGGCTACCTGCCAGATACGGCCTATCCAACATGACAGTCTGATGAATACTGAGACGGGCCATAGTGTGCAACGCTTATTACAATGCCTTGCAATGTGGTTTGAGACATCCCAAAATGGTTTCTTGCTTTAAAAATACTTTGACTTTGGCTTTCAAAATAAATGACTGTTCTCAACCTTCTTATGCTCACAACAAATCAAACGTGATTTGTCACATGCGTCGAATACAACATTTATTGACCTTACCATGAAATGCTTACTTACAAGCCCTTAACCAACAATGCAGTTCAAGAAAGAGTTAATAAAATATTTACTAAATAAACTAAGGTAAAAAATAATAAAAAATAACACAATAAAATAACAATAACGAGGCTATATACAGGGGGTAACAGTACCAAGTCAATGTGCGTGGGTACAGGTTAGTTGAGATAATTTGTATATGTAGGTAGGGGTAAAGTGACCATGCATAGATTATAAACAGTGAGTAGCAGCAGTGTAAAAACAAATGGAGGTGGGGGGTTGTCAATGTAAATAGTCTGGGTGGCCATTTGATTAATTGTTCTGCAGTCTTATGGCATGGGGGTAGAAGCTGTTAAGGAGCCTTTTGGTCCGAGACTTGGCACTCCGGTACCGCTTGCTGTGCGGTAGCAGAGAGAACAGTCTATGACTTGGGTGACTGCAGTCTTTGAAAATGTTTTGGGCCTTCCTCTGACACCGCCTAGTATATAGGTCCTGGATGGCAGGAAGCATGGCCCCAGTGATGTACTGGGCCGTACGCACTACCCTCATAGCGCCTTACGGTCAGATGCCGAGCAGTTGCCATACCAGGCGGTGATGCAACCGGTCAGGATGCTCTCGATGGCGCAGCTGTATAATTTTTTGAGGATCTGGGGACCCATGCCAAATATTTTCAGTCTCCTGAGGGGGAAAAGGTGCCCTTTTCACGACTGTCTTGGTGTGTTTGGACCACGATAGTTTGTTGGTGATGTGGACACGAAGGAACTTGAAACTCTTGACATGCTCCACTACAGCCCTGTCAACGTTAATAGGGGCCTGTTCGGCCCGCCTTTTTCTGTAATCCACGATTAGCTCTTTTGTCTTGCTCACATTGAAGGAGAGGTTGTTGTCCTGGCACCACACTGCCAGGTCTTTGACCTCCCTATAGGCTGTTTCATTGTTGTCGGTGATCAGGCCTACCACTGTTGTGTCGTCAGCAAACTTAATGATGGTGCTGGAGTCGTGTTTGCCACGCAGTGGTGGGTGAACAGGGAGTACAGGAGGGGACTAAGCACGCCCCGCTGAGGGGTCCCAGTGTTGAGGATCAGCGTGGCAGATGTGTTGCTGCTTACCCTTACCACCTGGGGGCGGCCCGTCAGGAAGTCCAGGATCCAGTTGCAGAGGGAGTTGTTTAGTCCCATGGTCCTTAGCTTAGTGATGAGCTTTGTGGGCACTATGGTGTTGAACTCTGAGCTGTAGTCAATGAACAGCATTCTCACATAGGTGTTCCTTTTGTCCAGGTTGGAAAGGGCAGTGTGGAGTGCGATTGAGATTGCGTCATCTGTGGATCTGTTGGGGCGCTATGCGAATTGGAGTGGGTCTAGGGTTTTCTGGGATGATGTTATAGATGTGAGCCATGACCAACCTTTCAAAGCACTTCATGGCTACCGACGTGAGTGCTACGGGGCGGTAATAATTTAAGCAGGTTACCTTCGCTTCCTTGGGCACAGGGACTATGGTGGTCTGCTTGAAACATGTAGGTATTACAGACTCGGTCAGGGAGATTTTGAAAATGTCAGTGAAGACACTTGCCAGTTGGTTCGCGCATGCTTTGAGTACACGTCCTGGTAATCCGTCTGGCCCACGGCTTTGTGAATGTTGACCTGTTTAAAGGTCTTGCTCACATCGGCTACAGAGAGTATGATCACACAGTCGTCCGGAACAGCTGGTGCTCTCATGCATGCTTCTGTGTTCCTTGCCTCGAAGCAAGCATAAAAGGCATTTAGCTCGTCTGGTAGGCTCGCGTCACCGGGCAGCTTGTGGCTGGGTATCCCTTTGTAGTCCGCAATAGTTGTCAAGCCCTGCCACATCCGACGAGTGTCAGAGTCGGTGTCGTAGGATTCAATCTTAATCCAGTATTGACGCTTTGCCTGTTTGATGGTTCATCTGAGGGCGTAGCTGGATTTCTTATAAGCGTCCGGATTAGTGTCCCGCTCCTTGAAAGTGGCAGCTCTTTAGCTCGATGCGGATGTTGCCTGTAATCCATGGCTTCTGGTTGGGATATGTAGGTACGGTCACTGTGGGGATGACGTCGTCGATGCACTTATTAATGAAGCCGGTGACTGAGGTGGTATACTCCTCAATGTCATTGGATGAATCCCGGAACATATTCCAGTCTTTGCTAGCAAAACAGTCCTGTAGCGTAGCAACCGCGTCATCTGACCACTTCCGTATTGAGCGAGTCACTGGTACTTCCTGCTTTAGTTTGTGCTTGTAAGCAGGAATCAGGAGGATATAATTATGGTCAGATTTGCCAAATGGAGGGCGAGGGAGAGCTTTGTATGCGTCTGTGTGTGGAGTAAAGGTGGTCTAAAGTTTATTTTCCTCTGGTTGCACATGTGACATGCTGGTAGAAATGAGGTAAAACGGATTTAAGTTTGCCTGCATTAAAGTCCCCGGCAACTAGGAGAGCCACTTCTAGATTAGCATTTTCTTGTTTGCTTATGGCCTTATACAGTTCGTTGAGTGTGGTCTTAGTGCCAGCATCGGTTTGTGGTGGTAAATAGATTGCTACGAATAATATAGATGAGAACTCTCTTGGTAGATAGTGTGGTCTACAGCTTATCTTGAGGTACTCTACCTCAGGTGAACAATACCTCGAGACTTCTTTAAAATTAGATATCGCACACCATCTGTTATTGACAAATAGACACACACCCCCGCCCCTCATCTTACCAGACGTAGGTTCTCTGTCCTGCCAATGCACAGAAAATCCAGCCAGCTCTACAGTATATTATCCGTGTCGTCGTTCAGCCACGACTCGTGAAACATAATATATTACAGTTTTTAATGTCCCGTTGGTAGGATAGTCTTAATCATAGATCATCCATTTTGTTTTCCAATGATTGCACGTTGGCCAATAGAACAGATGGTAGTGGAGGTTTACTCACTCGCCTACAAATTCTCAGACGGCAGACCGACCTCCGCCCCCTTTTTCTCCGTCTTTTTTTCAGGCAAATGACAGAGATTTGGGCCTGTTCTCGAAAAAGCAGTATATCCTTCGGGTCGGACTCATTAAAGAAAAAATATTTGTCAAAAGCCCTTCTAATGCAGTGTTTCTCAACTCCTTGAATACCTGCAACAGTACACATTCATTTTGGAACCCAGACAAGCACACCTGATTCAACTAGTCATCCAACCCTTGACTACTTGAATTAAGTGTGTTTATTTGGGACATGTTCTTTTGGGGGTACTCGAGGACTGGAATGCTAAAGAACACTGTGATTTGGCTAATTTAAATGAATCTGCGCGTACAAGGGCCATTGAATGCTTGTAGAGCTTGTCTGAAATGCTGCTTAGTGCAAAGCAGCACACTGCAGTACTCTATGTAAGAAATATATATCATAACACTAGGGAAGATGCAAGGTTTCCTGACCGAGGGGTGTTAAGGGGCTCATTCTATCTGCCATCCTCACTGTGTCTCAACAGGTGGATTCTCTTAATATCTCCATTCTAACTGCTGTCACTAGGATTCAGTAGCATGACAATAGATGTTCAGTTAATGCTGTACTACTAACACTGCTGTTTTATTTATTTATTCATTCATTACTCAATCCATTTTCACTTCAGAGGGAACTCTTTGTATGAGGCTTGGCTCCCACAAACAAAGGAACTCATGGTACAATGCTTGCAGGCGTTGCGAGATGCAGTAGAAAATGTGAATTGGAAAGCCATGGACTTATTACTGTCACTCATATTAAGCTCTTTCTTTCATTACGGTGCATACAGACACAAGAGGGTCTCTGCAAGTACTACTAATTAACTGTCCCTCAGGTCAAACACATGGCCTAAATGACTTGGCTCTTGAACATGTTGCTCCTCAAAGAATATCAAGTTGTGCTTGCCATGTAAACACATCAAAATAAGCAGAGAAAATTCCTGACCACATGAACATCATTCTATAAGATACTTCCACATAAAATGGTAAAGGTTGCAAGTTGTATCACACATAAACAGATTATAGCTTTGCAAAACATAAACACATGCTTTTCTCAGGCTCCATTTGACCATTTTAAGATTGGGAGTCGAATATATTTGCTGGTTTGTCATTTGTATCCCAGGGCATGCATTCAAAATGGATCTCTCATGCCGAGTTTGCCCTCCGGAAGAAACATCTGGCCCACTGATTAAATTGGATGAGATGGCCCAGCAACGTGTACATCAAAATCAAGTCAGATATCTACAGGGTTGGTTGAGTGCAATGAGGATAAATTTTTAACCACATTATGTCAGCTTGCATGACAAGATCCAAGGCTTGATCAATGCTTAGGGTGTGTTAAGGCAGACATTAACCGCACAAGGACACTGTGACTGTGGTTTAATACAGGGTGATTTACTTGTGTGTTGTGATTTTTATAATGTATTTGTATTGTATAATTTAAAAAGTAGCCTAGGATTTGAACAGTAGCAATAAAGAGCAGATACAGTAAAGGTTGTGTATCCTGTTATTCTGTTTTTGTGATTATTATTGGACACGAATAATAAAACCCTTGGTGATAAAAGAGTTGAAGAGAAGTTAGAGGTGTTTTGAGTATTAGATGGACATAAGAGGGGGAGAAGAGGAGATGAGAACAAGAAAGGAGTAAATGCTATGAGGACATAGAAGTGGAGGAAGGAGGGGCCGGATAGGACGTGCTAGAGTATGTTGGTATAACAGCAAATGAGTGAGGTCCTCCTCCCTCAGACAACTACTCTGCTTGCCCTTCAGCGCTTTCTACAGCTCATCAACAAGGGCCCTTTTCTGTGTGACCACCCCTCGCCACACTGCCTGACTCGCGGCAGGGGCAGCCCAGTTAAAAGGCAGTCGTAGCACTTCCAAGTCAAAGGTTGCAAGTCGAAGCGCTGAGCAACACCGCGAGGACGCATATGTACCCTGTGGTGGTGGGTGCTTAGAGAGAGATAATGCAGAGAGAGGTGCTCTTGCCCCCCAGTGCCAGCCTCCACCTCACCCGCCCCGCCAAACCCTACGCCTCTACCATGCTTATTTAATGAGATAACAGTACCCTGGATGATACCACCTACAGACACACCAACCAACCCCTTATTATCTCAGAGCAGCAGGTCAGGGGTCCAGTCATTGTAGCAACCAGCCTGTGGGTTGAATATGGACTTCAAACCACTTTGCTGAATAGAAGTGTGTCTTTCTGTCTATAGATTATCTTAGCACAGAGTTATTACTTTAAACTTAGCTCAACATGGGGCTGGTGGAATTGTATCATATTTGTCTATACCATGTTAGTGCATTGGCATGGATATTTGACTGACCTGTCCCCTTGGTCCAAAATGCTGCATTACCATTCAGGATTGGACACCAACTATAGTAAGGACAGAATATATCTGACATATGGAATTGTTTAGTTATGGTCATACTATGGATCAATTAGCTATTTTGATTTTGAATATTAAGACCCCTTTAGGTAGAGCATGGCGCTTGTAACGCCAAGGTAGTGGGTTCGATCCTTGGGACCACCCATACACAAAAAATAAATGTATGCACGCATGCCTGTAAGTCGCTTTGGATAAAAGCGTCTGCTAAATGGCATATTATTATTATTATTATTATTATAAAAAAATGATTTGATAAAATATTGATTTTGGCCTTTACTACTAAAGCCCATAGAAACGCATTAAATAACACATCGGCAAAAGGACAGTCAAAAAAGTAATCATAAGAAACAAGGTTTTGAAGTGTCTGTCCTAAATCTAGGAGATATAAAATAAAATAAAAACTCTGATTTAAAAAATATTTTTTTTTTACACATATTTAACCCCTTTTTTGGGTAGGCACAAAACTACCTTCATACTTCCATTTTTTTTTTACCAGTACCGGTTACCTTCAGACCTGTCCCGTGACACTTGTGGGAGAACACCATTGTGTTTGTGCAAATTGCCCCTTTCCACAGTGGGGTCCCATTAGTTTGTAGCCCTAATGGTTTGGACACTACAGACGACTGATTTTCAGGATGTCTCATGGTCTGACATACACCGCTCTAGCTCTGCTACCTTTCACTGCAGATGCGGAAGTGTGACACTGGCAGATGCGGTTGTAAGGGATCGGGGGTTGGCTGGGTCTAGACAGAGTCTGACACCTCCCCGATCTACAGAGAGGGGGAGTCATCAGACTCGATCTGGTTCACCTGAGTTCTGAGCACACCTGTCAGTAATTAGTGTAGGATATAAGGTGTGCTCAGAAGTTCAGTCGGTGCGAGGTATTGTTCCATTGTGACTTGCTAAGCGTTTTGTTCAGAGAGAGAGAGAGAGTTTGTTGTTTTTGATTACCCGTGTATCCGACCTGTGCCTTGTTGTTTGACTCCCCGTATTGCTTAATCCTCTGCTTGTTTATCCCAGTGATTACCGTACTCTGACCCTGTGCCTGTGCCTCGACTACGACTACGCCTCGCTCCCTTGGTACCTCTGCCTGTCTCTGCCTGGCCCGGTTCTGACCACAGCCCGCCCGACTACGATTAAGCTATTCCCTTGTCTGTACTCTAATAAAGCATCGCAATTCTGCGATTGGATCTTACCACTCTGTCCGAGTATTCATTACAGAATACCTCGCCAATACCATGGATCCAGCGGAATTACAGAGGCGATGGGAGATACAGGAGAAACGGATGGATTAACTCCTGCAACTACTCAACGCTGGTGCGGCTGAAGGCACCAACCCGAGTACGGTCAGTCCTCGTCATGCACCTCCGATTTCTCTACCGACAAGGTACGACGGGGAACCTGGCAAATGTCAGGGGTTTCTACTCCAGACGTCCCTGTATATGTCGTATAATCGTAATACTTATTTTCCACCATAATATGCAAATAAATTCATAAAAAATCCTACAATGTGATTTTCTGGAATTTTTTTTCTAATTTTGTCTGTCATAGTTGACGTGTACCTATGATGAAAATTACAGGCCTCTCTCATCTTTTTAAGTGGGAGAACTTGCACAATTGGTGGCTGACTAAATACTTTTTTTCCCCACTGTATATTGATGAGGCGCTACAGCAAGGGGCCATTCGCCCATCTACGTCTCCCGTCGCATCCAGTTTTTTCTTCGTGAAGAAAAAGGATGGCGGACTGCGTCCTTGTATAGACTATCGAGGTTTTAACGATATTACCATAAAAAATCGTTACCCTCTTCCTTTGATCCCAGCAGCCCTCGAGCAGGTGGGGCAGGCCTCTATCTACAGTAAACTGGACCTCAGGAGTGCGTACAATATGGTGCACATTAGAAAAGGGGATGAATGGAAGACCGCCTTCATCACCCATCGAGGACACTATGAATATTGTGTCATGCCCTATGGACTTACCAACGCGCCCTCAGTATTCCAGGCGTTCATGAATGACATTTTCAGGGACATGATTGATCGCTTTGTGATAGTGTACATTGATGACATCCTAATCTATTCTAACTCTCTGAGTGAACATGTGTCCCATGTACGACAGGTTCTGGATCGGCTCCTACACCACTCTCTGTTCGTGAAGGCAGAAAAGAGTGAATTTCATGTCACGACGATTTCCTTCCTTGGGGCCATACTCACTCCCGACGGGGTTAAACTGGATGAAGCCAAGGTACAAGCGGTACAAGACTGGCCTCAACCGCAGACGGTGAAAGAGCTCCAGAGATTCTTGGGGTTTGCCAATTACTATAGACCAGGGGTGTCAAACGTACAATGGCCCGCAAACGGGTTTAATCCGGCCCGCGAGGTGATTTCGAAAAAATAAATAATTAAAAAAATTAAATAAAAAAAATTTAAGTATAAAAATGCACTGCAATTTTTCAATAAAATAAACTGCTGTTCCAATTGCATCCACTGGATGGCGCAATAGCAATTGTGTTAAGCAAGCAAACTGTTTATACCGGGGCAGAGCAAGTAGGTCAAGCACGTGCAGCCAATGAGCTACTTTGTTTTGCCCGCAATATTTATTACGGCTTCTACTTTTAACATTATGTGCTTTGGCACCCTCATTGCCCCAATATGTCTCTGTCAAAAAGAGAAAAGTGGACGCAGAGTGCAGAGTGTTCCAAGAAAAATTGTCATCCTATTTAATCACGGAATTGAATGGGAAAGCTGTATGTTTGGTGTGTTCAGAGCATGTTGCAGTGCTGAAAGAATATAACCTTCGTCGCCACTATGTGAGTCTTCATGCCGACAAATATGACAACTTTCAAGGACAGCGGAGATGAGAGAAGGTGAATGAACTGTTGGCAGGTCTGAAGAAACAGCAGTCTGTGTTTACTCACAGCCGAGACATCAGTGACGCTGCAGTGAAAGCTAGCTACCTCATTGCTAATGAAATCGCAGTGGCTTCAAAACCATTTATTGAGGGTGAATTTGTAAAAACATGCATGATGAAGGCAGCGGAGATTGTGTGCCCTGAAAAGCGGCAGGCTTTTGCAAATATCAGCCTGACAAGAAACACAGTTGCAGACAGGATTTCCGATCTTTCAGTGGATTTGGACAGCCAGTTGAAGCAAAAAGTAAAGTCATTTATTGCGTTTTCGGTTGCAATTGATGAAAGCACGGACATTACAGATGTTGCACAACTGGCCATTTTTTCATCCGCGGAGTTGATGACACATTGACCGTCACCGAGGAGTTCGTGGAGTTGGTGCCGATGACAGATACAACGACAGCAGCTGATATTTTTACCGCAGAGAGAAAGACCACATCTATGGCCTGCCATACCACACTGAGGTAAGATGGTTAAGCCGAGGTGCTGTGCTGAGGCGTTTCTTTGATTTACGAGAAGAAATTGAACAGTTCATGGAAGAAAAGGGCAAACCAGTGTTAGAATTTCATTCCGCAGAATGGATGCCGGACCTTGCATTTATGGTGGATATTACAGAGCACCTGAATAACTTGAACAAACAGCTGCAAGGGCGCAACAAAGTTGTCACGCAGTATTATGACAGCATACGTTCTTTCAAGTTGAAGCTGTCATTGTGGGAGACGCAGCTCACTTCCCCCTGTCTGAAAAATGTGTGCGCGACCCAACATGGGCGGACATGAAGCGGTTCAAAGATAAAATAACTGGACTGTTACGGGAGTTTGAGCAACGCTTTCAGATTTATGTTTATATGTTTTTATGTTGATGTGCTATTGTTTTTAATTGATTTTATTTTATTTGTATATTTAACCTATTCTTGACTCTGTGGTTCTTGCACTTGTTTGGGGAACAGGATTTCATTATTTTTATCTACATTTCTGCCTGAGAAATGACACCTGATATAGTTCTGTGATCTGTGAAACAGTTCTGTTAATCACTGAGGCATTGTGTGTTTGTGTGTTCTTTTTTCTTTAGAATTTTCAAATAAACTTGACGTGTTTTATGATTAATAGTGATGTTGTGCTTGTACTATTTTGGACACACTGTCCTCTTTATGTTGTATGTTGATTGTATTAAAACAAAGAAAACAATCTGAAGTTGTTGTTTTTAAGTTATATATACCATGATTTTTCCGGTCCGGCCCACTTGGGAATAGATTTTCCTCCATGTGGCCCCTGAGCTAAAATGAGTTTGACACCCCTGCTATAGACGGTTCGTGCGTAATTTCAGCACCACCGCAGCTCCCCTGTCGGCGATGACCAGCTACAAGGGTCACGGTCTGAACTGGACGGAGGGGGCAGTGCGTGCGTTTGAGACGTTGAAGCAACGCTTTACCACCGCTCCTATTTTATGTCAGCCGGACCCTACCTTGCCGTTTATCGTGGAAGTGGACGCCTCGGAGGTTGGAGTGGGAGCCGTGTTATCCCAACGCCAAGGTGAGCCGCCTAAATCACGACCCTGTGCTATCTTTTCAAGAAAACTGAATTCGGCCGAGCAGAACTACGACGTGGGTAATCGTGAACTACTGGCGGTCAAGTTAGCACTGGAGGAGTGGAGACATTGGTTGGAGGGAGCAGAGCATCCGTTCCAAGTGCTCACGGACCACCGCAATCTGGAGTATCTTCACAGTGCTAAACGACTGAACTCCCGACAGGCAAGGTGGTCTTTATTTTTCAACCGTGTCCGATTCACTGTCTCTTACAGTGGGGAAAAAAAGTATTTAGTCAGCCACAAATTGTGCAAGTTCTCCCACTTAAAAAGATGAGAGAGGCCTGTAATTTTCATCATAGGTACACGTCAACTATGACAGACAAATTGAGGAAAAAAAATCCAGAAAATCACATTATAGGATTTTTTATGAATTTATTTGCAAATTATGGTGGAAAATAAGTATTTGGTCACCTACAAACAAGCAAGATTTCTGGCTCTCACAGACCTGTAACTTCTTCTTTAAGAGGCTCCTCTGTCCTCCACTCCTTACCTGTATTAATGGCACCTGTTTGAACTTGTTATCAGTATAAAAGACACCTGTCCACAACCTCAAACAGTCACTCTCCAAACTCCACTACGGCCAAGACCAAACAGCTGTCAAATGACACCAGAAACACAATTGTAGACCTGCACCAGGCTGGGAAGACTGAATCTGCATTAGGTAAGCAGCTTGGTTTGAATAAATCAACTGTGGGAGCAATTATTAGAAATGGAAGACATACAAGACCACTGATAATCTCCCTCGATCTGGGGCTCCACGCAAGATCTCACCCCGTGGAAGTCAAAATGATCACAAGAATGGTGAGCAAAATCCCAGAACCACACGGGGGGACCTAGTGAATGACCTGCAAAGAGCTGGGACCAAAGTGACAAAGCCTACCATCAGTAACACACTACGCCGCCAGGGACACAAATCCTGCAGTGCCAGACGTGTCCCCCTGCTTAAGCCAGTACATGTCCAGGCCCATCTGAAGTTTGCTAGAGTGCATTTGGATGATCCAGAAGAGGATTGGGAGAATGTCAGATGAAACCAAAATATATTTTTGGTAAAAACTCAACTCAATCGTGTTTGGAGGACAAAGAATGCTGAGTTGCATCCAAAGAACACCATACCTACTGTGAAGCATGGGGGTGGAAACATCATGCTTTGGGGCTGTTTTTTCTGCAAAGGGACCAGGACGACTAATCTGTGTAAAGGAAAGAATGAATGGGGCCATGTATCGTGAGATTTTGAGTGAAAACCTCCTTCCATCAGCAAGGGCATTGAAGATGAAACGTGGCTGGGTCTTTCAGCATGACAATGATCCCAAACACACCGCCCGGGCACGAAGGAGAGGGCTTCGTAAAAAGCATTTCAAGGTCCTGGAGTGGCCTAGCCAGTCTCCAGATCTCAACCCCATAGAAAATCTTTGGAGGGGAGTTGAAAGTCTGTGTTGCCCAGCGACAGCCCCAAAACATCACTGCTCTAGAGGAGATCTGCATGGAGGAATGGGCCAAAATACCAGCAACAGTGTGTGAAAACCTTGTGAAGACTTACAGAAAACGTTTGACCTGTGTCATTGCCAACAAAGGGTATATAACAAAGTATTGAGAAACTTTTGTTTATTGACCAAATACTTATTTTCCACCATAAGTTGCAAATAAATTCATAAAAAATCCTACAATGTGATTTTCTGGATTTTTTTTCCTCATTTTGTCTGTCATAGTTGACGTGTACCTATGATGAAAATTACAGGCCTCTCTCATCTTTTTAAGTGGGAGAACTTGCACAATTGGTGGCTGACTAAATACTTTTTTTCTCCACTGTATATCCCCGGGTCCAAGAATGGTAAGGCGGACACGCTTTCCCGACGGTTTGAGTGCGCGGAAAGACCCGTGGAACCAGAACCTATCCTCCCCATGAGTTGCCGTGCTGGTACTGTGAGGTGGGCTATCGATGACACTATTCAGGAGAGCCTACAATCGGAACCAGCCCCTCCAGAAACCCCGGAGTCAAAGGTGTTTGTACCAGCTCCGCTTCGACCTCAACTGATGGAATGTCACACGTCGCTGGGATCTGGTCATCCCGGAATCACTCGAACTGCACGACTCATCAGCCGAAAATACTGGTGGGATTCCCTCACAGATGACGTCAGAGACTATGTCTTATCCTGTCCAGTATGTGCTCAGTCCAAGGTACCTCGTGCACTACCGGAGGGTAGCTGATGCCATTGCCAACTCCTCACCGGACCCTGGTCGCACATTGCAATGGACTTTGTTACAGATCTACCAGAATCAGAGGGCCATACTGTAATTCTCATGGTCATCGATCGATTTTTTCCAAGATGTGCCGGTTAGTACCCAGACCCCGTTTGCCTAACGCCACTCAGATGGCGGAGACTATGTTTAACCAGGTATTCCGGCAGTTTTGGTGTCCCGGAGGATATTGTTTCCGACCGGGGACCCCAGTTTGTATCCCGGGTATGGAAGGCCTTCTCGCGAACGCTTGGGCATCTCGGTTAGCCTAACCTCCGGATATCATCCCCAGGCCAATGGGCAGACAGAACGGCTCAACCAGGAAATTGGGAAATATCTCACGGCAACAATGTTCGCGGCAGCCGCAAGAGTGGAGCCGATTCCTTCCTTGGGTAGAGTATGCTCAGAACTCACTCATTCACACCTCCCCTACGCCTAACGCCCTTCCAGTGTGTTCTAGGGTATCAACCACCCCCTGTTCCCGTGGGATACCGCATCAGGGATGGTACCGGCGGTGGACGAGTGGTTCCGTCGGGAGTGCGCAGGTCTGGGAGACGGCCCATCAACATCTCAGTCAGGCCTCACAACAGCAAAAGACCTACGCCCGACCGACGCCTGGAGACCTACTCCCACTTATTAACCCGGGCAACGAGTGTGGCTGTCTACCCGGGACCTGCGGTTCCGCGGAGCTGCAAGAAGCTTCAACCCAGGTACATCGGGCCTTTCAAAATACTGAGGCGTATTAACCCTGTCACCTACCGTCTGTTACTTCCCCGACACTACAGGATAACCCCCTACGTTCCACGTCTCCCCTGTTGAAACCTGTCCACTATAGCCCGATGTACCCCCCAATCGCTCAACAACCTACTACACCACCTCTGGAGGATGAACAGGACACCACCTATACAGTCCACGAGATGCTGGAGTCAAGACGGAGACGAGGGGGCATTGAATATCTCGTGGACTGGGAGGGATATGGACCTGAGGAACGGTCCTGGGTCCCTGCTAAGGACATACTGGATCCCGCTCTCAAGGCCACTTTCCACGCTGAACACCCAGATCATCCAGGACCCTGACCCAGAGGAAGACCACCCGGTAGAGGTAGAAGGCCGTCAGGAGCCGGCCCTGGGGAGGGGGATACTGTAAGGGATCGGGGGTTGGCTGGGTCTAGACAGAGTCTGACACTTCCCGATCTACAGAGAGGGGAGTCATCAGACTCGATCTGGTTCACCTGAGTTCTGAGCACACCTGTCAGTAATTAGTGTAGGATATAAGGTGTGCTCAGAAGTTCAGTCGGTGCGAGGTATTGTTCCATTGTGACTTGCTAAGCGTTTTGTTCCGAGAGAGAGAGAGAGAGAGAGAGAGAGAGAGAGAGAGAGAGTTTGTTGTTTTTGATTACCCGTGTATCCGACCTGTGCCTTGTTGTTTGAGTCCCCGTATTGCTTAATCCTCTGCTTCTTTATCCCAGTGATTACCGTACTCTGACCCTGTGCCTGTGCCCTCGACTACGACTACGCCCGCTCCCTTGGTACCTCTGCCTGTCTCTGCCTGGCCCGGTTCTGACCACAGCCCGCCCGACTACGATTAAGCTATTCCCTTGTCTGTACTCTAATAAAGCATCGCAATTCTGCGATTGGATCTTACCACTCTGTCCGAGTATTCATTACAGCGGTGGATTGAGATGCATCCAATGCAAAAACACTGATATCTCTAGCTTAAACTGATGGATTTTGAAGGATATTTTTTTGTTATGTAACTTAGATTGACGCAACGGTGCGTCAATCGACTCTAGGGGGTTAAATATATTCTATTGATGAACGTCTTGACAGAGGACAAGGGTCATAAGTAGAGGCTGGATATGAAACATATGGTCTCTAAATAAATCGATTGGCTTGAGTAGAAACAGAGGAATACCGTTTTCGGCATGAGTAAGAGTGATTTAAATTGCCAAGCCAAAGGCCAGCTAGCCTACACGTATTCAGTGCCACAAAGATCCTGGATAACTGTCACGCCCTGACTCTGGGGACTCTTATTTGTTGAGTCAGGGTGTGACTTTTTTTGTTGTGATTGTCTATGTTGTATTTCTAGTATGTGTATTTCTATGTTGGCCGGGGTGGTTCCCAATCAGAGGCAGCTGTCGCTCGTTGTCTCTGATTGGGGACCATACTTAGGCAGCCTATTGGCACTAGTGGGTTGTGGGATCTTGTTCCGTGTGAGGTATGTTGTTTGTGTACCGTGGACTTCACGTTTCGTTTAGTTTGTTGTTTTGTCGCTTGTTTATTCATTCCAAATAAACATGTATGCATATCACGCTGCGCCTTGGTCTGACCAGTTCATGAACAATCGTCACAGTAACATGACACACGCAGGGTCACATTGGAATAAATATCTGATGACATGAGATGTTCTGACAGGCACAAGATGGCCTCTGAAAGCCTCCATTAAAACAAACGTCTTTGAGCTAATGAGGTCGCAGACTGACCTCAGTGCCGGGTGGAGATACTTTTTCTGGGTACAGATGCTCTCGGGCTTATAGTAGATGATGGGCACACCTAGGACACAGAGATTGCACTACAGAAAATTATGGGTCACATTATATCAAACCCTTTATATCAAACCTTTCCCTAAGTAACAAACCATGTAGGAACCCCTCCCTGGCTAGGTACTCACATACGCCTAGGCATCATCTCCAGCCAGCTGCAGGTTGCAGGCATTGAGCTTGTCTTTGTGAGCAGTTGGAGACTTGCCCACAGTGAAGCCAGACCACAGCAGCACATTCTGGGGAAACAAACAGATGCAAGAGACAGAGAGAGGGATGAGAAAGTGTGAGGAGAGATTAACCCCCTCGAAAAAGACACCAAAATGTAAAATAGGTTTAATATACCAGATGTTGTGGTAAGAAATACCAGCTTGTGAGTAATATGCTACACTTAAAATAGATACGACAAGCCAGTTCTATTTTCTTAGGGTAGCAGATGGCCTCCAAATGATTTAACAGTGTTCTCTGACATGATTTATACTGCAGACAAAGGGAAGGCAGAGATACAAAGTAATCATGTTACAGTGGATTACACAACCACTGTTTGACAGAGTACTCTACAGCCGGGTTCCTCAAAATACTGTAAAAACACTAGGAAATGAGCTCCAAGTGATTTTAATTTAAGAAATCTGTTCCCAACTATTCCCACGCATAATAGAGTGACACGTGATCGTAGACAAATGTAAGCAAGGTTTGAAATGATAATGTTTTAGTCAAACATTATATCTGTTTGGGCTTCTTGCACTCAATTTGCAGTATACAAATTATTTGTAATTATAAACTGTGTGGCTCGAGCTCTGAATGCTGATTGGCTGACAGCCATGGTATATCAAACTGTATACCACGGCTATGACAAAACATTTATTTTTACTGCTCTAATTACGTTGGTAACCAGTTTATAATAGCAATAAGGCACCTCAGGGGTTTGTGGTATATGGCCAATATACCACGGCTAAGGGCTGTATCCAGGCACTCAACGTTGCGTCGTGCGTAAGAACAGCCCTTAGCCATGGTATATTGGCCATATACCACACCCCCTCGGACCTTATTGCTTAATTATGTTCCGGCCCCCCAACCATCCACTCAAGAAAAAAATTGGCCCGCAGCTGAATGTAGTTGATGATCTATGCTCTACAGCCATGATTGCAAATCCATTTGTACAGACTGTGAAGATTCTTCTCTTCTCAGGGTTGTTCTGCCTGTTTGTATTCTCTCTTCTCCAGACCATATCCGGTGACCTTCTCCCTTACCTCACCTCGCTGATCAACTCATCCTTGACCGCTGGCTATGTCCCTTCTGTCTTCAAGAGAGCGAGAGTTGCACCCCTTCTCAAAAAACCAACACTCGATCCCTCTGATGTCAACAACTTCAGACCAGTATCCCTTCTTTCTTTTCTCTCCAAAACTATTGAGCGTGCCGTCTTTAGCCAACTCTCTTGCTATCTCTCTCAGAATGACCTTCTTGATCCAAACCAGTCAGGTTTCAAGACTGGTCATTCAACTGAGACTGCTCTTCTCTGTGTCACAGAGGCTCTCCGCACTGCTAAAGCTAACTCTCTCTCCTCTGCTCTTGTCCTTCTAAACCTGTCTGCTGCCTTTGATACTGTGAACCATCAGATCCTCCTCTCCACCCTCTCCGAGCTGGGCATCTCCGGCGCGCGCTCACTCTTGGATTGCGTCCTACCTGACCGGTCGCTCCTACCAAGTGGCGTGGCGAAGCTGTCTCCGCACAACGTGCTCTCACCACTGGTGTCCCCAGGGCTCAGTTCTAGGCCCTCTCCTATTCTCGCTATACACCAAGTCACTTGGCTCTGTCATATCCTCACATGGCCTCTCCTATCATTGCTACGCTGACGACACACAACTAATCTTCTCCTTTCCCCCTTCTGATAACCAGGTGGCGAATCGCATCTCTGCATGTCTGGCAGACATATCAGTATGGATGACGGATCACCACCTCAAGCTGAACCTCGGCAAGACGGAGCTGCTCTTCCTCCCGGGGAAGGACTGCCCATTCCATGATCTCGCCATCACAGTTGACAACTCCGTTGTGTCCTCCTCCCAGAGTGCGAAGAGCCTTGGCGTGACCCTGGACAACACCCTGTCGTTCTCCGCTAACATCAAGGCGGTGACCCGATCCTGTAGGTTCATGCTCTACAACATTCGGAGAGTACGACCCTGCCTTACACAGGAAGCGGCACAGGTCCTAATCCAGGCACTTGTCATCTCCCGTCTGGATTACTGCAACTCGCTGTTGGCTGGGCTCCCTGCCTGTGCTATTAAACCCCCTACAACTCATCCAGAATGCCGCAGCCCGTCTGGTGTTCAACCTTCCCAAGTTCTCTCACGTCACCCCGCTCCTCCGCACACTCCACTGGCTTCCAGTTGAAGCTCGCATCTGCTACAAGACCATGATGCTTGCCTACGGAGCTGTGAGGGGAACGGCACCTCCGTACCTTCAGGCTCTGATCAGTCCCTACACCCAAACGAGGGCACTGCGTTCATCCACCTCTGGCCTGCTGGCTCCCCTATCTCTCTCGCGAAGCATAGTTCCCGCTCAGCCCAGTCAAAACTGTTCGCTGCTCTGGCACCCCAATGGTGGAACAAGCTCCCTCACGACGCCAGGACAGCGGAGTCACTCACCACCTTCCGGAGACATTTGAAACCCCACCTCTTTAAGAAATACCTGGGATAGGATAAAGTAATCCTTCTACCCCCCCTTTACTCCAACCCCCCTCAAAAAACAACAACAAACAAACAAAAAAAACATTGTAAAGTGGTTATCCCACTGGCTATAAGGTGAATGCACCTATTTGTAAGTCGCTCTGGATAAGAGCGTCTGCTAAATGACGTAAATGTAAAATGTAAATGTATTCCACTGTGACTAAAGTATAGAAAAGAGACAACAGGTCAGCCATGTTTAACACTTGTGCATCACTCTGATCATTCAGGTTCCTGTTTGTGCATTAGTCTTATATGTCACGCCTACTCCCGCTCCCCCGCCGGTCTACTAACAACCGGTCCTGGCAACCCATCATTACGCACACCTAGCAACCATCATTACTCACAACTGTGCCTCATCATCAGGCACACCTGGACTTCATCACTTCCCTGATTACTTCCCCTTTATCTAGCACGCCGTTGTATCACCCATCAGGCAGCATTATTTCTGTGTTCATGTTCAGACGCTACTCTTCTTGTATTCGCTCTACGTTCATTCATATTTAACTCACCGACTGCACCTGCTTCCTGACTCCCTGCGTCTTCGTTACAGAATACTGCCTCACAAAATGGAAGCAGCAGCCAACCGAGACATTTCCCAGATGGTCGACGAACAGGAAGATCTACTTTGCCAACACCACGACCAGCTGGCGCAACTCGGGACGGAGATGCATGAGGTCCTCCGCGTTCTTCAATGTCTAGATCTTCCTCAAGGCTTCACCTCCAATTAGAGGAGGATCCTCTACCATGAGTCGACCCAGCGAGCCAGCACTTCAGCCCAATAAGCAGTCCGCCCAGGTCAGCGATGTCCATTTGTCCCTCCCGGACATTTGACGGGACTGCATCCAAATGCCGTGGCTTCCTCCTTCAGTGCTCCCTCTATTTCACTCATCAGATGGTAGCCCCCACCACCGAGAGGTCCAAGGTTGCCACGGTTATTTCCCTGCTGACCGGGCGGGCGTTGGAGTGGGCTACGGCCGTCTGGGAGAGATAAGAAGCTGGGTGCCTATGAGAGGTTCATGGCTCTGTTCAGAGGAGTCTTCGATCATCCACCGGAGGGCAGAGAGGGGGGTGATCGCCTACTCCAACTACGGCAGGATGGCCAGACTGCTGCAGAGTACGCCCTCACTTTCCGTACAGTGGCAGCATCCAGTGGATGGAATGAGCCGGCA
Organism: Coregonus clupeaformis; assembly: GCF_020615455.1. NCBI lineage: Eukaryota > Metazoa > Chordata > Actinopteri > Salmoniformes > Salmonidae > Coregonus > Coregonus clupeaformis. Next base: position 71,034 of record NW_025535434.1, on the reverse strand, counting down.
CTCCACACCTTATTCAGAAGAGGATTGTGTGAAGAGGTCCAGACGAAGTTGGCATGCAGAGACGACACCCTCTCCTTGGACGCACTCATCGCGATGGCCATCCGTCTGGATAACTTTCTTCGGGAGCGTCAGTACCCCCATCGCCTCTCCCTCCTTCGTTGACTGTTCTGATTCAGAGCCTGAACTCATGGAGGTAGGGGTCACACGCCTCCCCGCGGCTGAGCAACACCGTCGGAGACAGCTGGGGCTCTGTCCCTATTGCGGTCAGGAGGGGCACCAGCTTCAACGGTGTCCGCTACATCCCAACCCAGGATCCACTAGAGCAGAGGGACGGCCCATCTCATCCGTCTCCTGGGGTAGGCGTGAGTATTCCATCATCATCATCACTTTCCTCGAAACCCTTTTTAGTACCGATTTCACTAGCTGGCTGTCCCTCATGTGTTGTTTCTACAGCTCTAGTGGATTCCGGTGCCGCAGGGAATTTTATTGGCCAGGCCCTTGCTTCCCTCCCTTAATATAACCTCATACCCACTCTCCTCTCAGTTTCCGGTTCAAGCGCTGGATAATCGACCCATGGGATCTGGGACAATCACACACATCACAGCACAACTCACCATCACCGTGGGACCCCTGCACCAAGAAAGCCCTTCCTCATCATCAAGGCACCCGTACACAAAGTCATCCTCGGCATCCCGTGGCTCCAACGCCACGACCCCACGATCGAGGATGGAGATTACTGCCTCGGCACCCGGATGTCGAAAGACCTGCTTTCCCTTACCCTGTGGTTCCACGTTGGTTGAGAGTCCTGTGGTTGGCCTTCAGGCCAACATCCCTCGATGTCACAGGTTCTGGCAACCCATCATTACGCACACCTGCGCTTCATCATTAGCCACATCTGGACTTCATCACTACCCTGATTACTTCCCCTTTATTTAGCACTCCATTGTATCACCCATCAGGCAGAATTTTTTCTGTGTTCATGTTCAGACGCTACTCTTAATCTTGTATTCTCTCTATGTTCGTTCATATTTAACTCACCATCTCCACCTGCTTCCTGACTCCCTGCGTCTTCATTACATTATAAGACATGCACGGCCCGACATTAATACTTGTCCGTTTGCCCGGGGCATGTAAAACAAATTGTCAGACAAGCAGATTATAGATTTAAGTTGTCCGAAAGGACAAGTAAAAATAAATCACAATATCAAAAAATGTGGCTACTCCGATCAGAATTGGATCAAAGTGTGTTACACACTGTCCTCCCAATCTCTGCAGAGCGCATCACAGTATAATTATTGTAGGCCTGTATTGACAGGCACGAGCGGTCTTAAAATCATGCAGTCATGAGATGCATTTTTTTTAGATCAAAGTGAGCTGAGTGTGCACATTTGTTGATATTCATTGCTAGTTAGTGAGTTATTTGCCCAGTTATAGCAAATTTTTGGTCAGCAATGAAAATCCTGGAAAAGTAATGTGTGAATCACATTTGAATCACCTGTGTGCGTACCAGTGCGATTGGGCCTTTGCCAGAGGAGAGAGAGGGAGAGACATTGCAGCAGCAGGTAAAACGATGTACAACAATACAATAACTAGATAGCAAATTCAAAATGTCTTGTGTAGGTTATTGAATGAGGGAATTGTTTTATAAGTATTTAAGTATTTGGTTGTAATTGTAACATTACAGGGTGGCAAATCAGTCCTGGAGAGCTACTGGGTGTGCAGGATTTTCCTCCAGGCCTGCTCTAACACATTGCTAAAAAAAATCAGCACCTCAACAGTCCCTTCATAAACTGAGTAGGGTGTGTTTGAGCAGGGTTAGATCAAAAGCCTGCATACAGTGCCCTCCGTAATTATTGGGACAGTGAAGCATTTTTTTTCTTTTTTGGGCTCTGTACTCCAGCACCATGATTACGGATAGTCCTAAATGAATCATGAATGATGAAGAGTGAGAAAGTTACAGATGCACAAATATCATACCCCTAAGACATGCTAACCTCTCACCATTACAATAACAGGGGAGGTTAGCATTTTTTTGGGGGGGGTATGATATTTGTGCATCTAACTTTCTCACTCATTATTATTCACAATTCATTCAGGACTATCCGTAATCATGGTAGCATCCATATTAATGTAGAAGTGTTTAGAAACATGCTGTTCTTATTTACAATAAAAGTGACTCCACAATGACAATACATTATTTACCATTCATTTCTATTGGGCACAAAGTAATCTGAAACACATCTAAAACAAACAGGAAATGCATCAAACAAGTTTGTAGAGTCACAAGCTTGGTGTAATCATTGCACTCTAAGAATTTGGGACAAAATACTAAACCTTTGACTACTTTAATACACTTTTAAATTACACAAGGTAATTTTTCCCAATACTTTTGGTCCCCTAAAATGGGGGGACTATGTACAAAAAGTGTAGTAATTTCTAAACGGTTTACCCCGATATGGATGAAGATACCCTCAAATTAAAGCTCAAAGTCTGCACTTTAACCTCATAGTCATTGTATAATTTCAAATCCAGTGCTGGAGTACAGAGCCCAAAAAAATTACATTGTGATTGTCACAATAATTACAGAGGGCACTGTATGTTTTATACAGTAGTCTATCAGTGCAGTATTTTACTTCATGTGCCTTAATAACAAACTTGTATTCCATCTGTAAACACTAATAAAATTGTTAAATTATGAGCCTAGTTGGTTTAGCCACGGAAAGACAGGAACCTTCCCGCTAGCCATGATTGGCTGAGATAATGGATGGGCTGGACATGCCGGAAGATGAGTTTGGATTGATCTGCAGCATGCTTCTGTCTATAACATGAGCTGCTTAGTATGTGTTGATAGTCTACCGTGCCGTTTTTGAAAGATATAACATTAGCCATCGAGAACTACAAAAGTTGTGCTACTTTTCTCAACAACATTGATACCCTGAATTTAGCAAGCGCTGTCGATGAATAAGTAGGAAAAAGTGATGGGCTACTTTCTGTACATGCCACGGTCAGTGTGAACCGGATTGACATGCACACCGCTGGCCAAACAAGATGTAGCTACAAACAAAATTGAGTAAAAATGGTTCCAGTCTGCCGTGAAGCGTTCATCAATGTATACGGGTAAGAGCCTAGCTACATTTTCCGATATTATAAGTTTAACATTTTGTCAGAAAGTCGTTTTCATTGAAAGTGAAAGCGTACTGTTAGCTAGCTGGTGAACGTTAGTTTGCGGGCTCGCTAGCTAACATTACATGTATGATCTAGTAATATTATTCAAATCAGAAAACCATTTGCATTATTAGTTATAGTCTAATTTTAGCTAGCTGACATTGAACAAAGTTGTTAGCTTTAGCTAAATGCAGATTCATACTATAGCTATGACAATGTTTGTATTGGTAGTAGTATGAGTTGGCATTATGCCGGTTCATTGTTTAGCTAGCTAGCTAGCTACATTTCTCCATCAAGTTAGCCAGGTGTGTCTGGGGGTGATTACGGCCATCTATTGTATTTCATGAACATGTGTACATGTCTAGACAATTGTGACAAATAAACTTAGATTTTATTTGATATAGTATGTGTTTACCAGAGATGGTAATGTGAAGAACAACATGACCTGCACCAAAGTCAGATTAGGATATAGACCAAGGACTAGATAAAGTGTATTTTTACCTGGAGTTTTTCCTTATTATAGGCTACTACTTTTACCACTTTTAGTCTTGAAATCTTTGGCTGTTTACTAAACTACTCACTCTGTTTAGCACATGGCCTCACATGTGAATCCTTAAAGAGATGGGTGGGGCTAAGACTTAAGAGGGTGTGAACAGTGCTGAATGGGTGTAGACAAAGAAGAGTTCTCCAATAGGTGTACCAAAACATTAAAGGGCCATTTTCTCAAAAGTAGGGTTACACGTTTATCAACTTTCAAAGCAGGATTACTTTCCCATTGCTCCTCAACAGCAGTGTATGATTTACAATTTTCTAGCTCTGTCTCTACTTTTATCCAATGTAAAAAAGACAATTTCCAATTTTGCTACATAAGACCGAATTGAAGCTGTCGGTCACATATACAGTAATACTTGGGATTAGCGACCAGCAGCCTTCTGTTGTCAATATCAGTGATAATAATGTATTTTATTTCGTGAAGTGGTTCCTTGCATGATACAACACCATTTTCAATCACCATTTTGGCCCATTGTGTTACAGATGTATTTAAATATTTTGACAAGCAACTTGATCTTTCGGACAAGTAAACAAATCTGTCTCTGTCCTACTTGTCTGATGGACAAGTGGCTAAAAAAGTTATTGTCAAGCCCTGACATGGAATGTGTGAATCCTATCATTGGTTTTGAGTGTAATTCTATCCAGGTCATAGAAACATTTGCTGATCTGTCAAAGCATGTCAACACCTTTACAGAGAGAGTGTGTAGGATGTCAACACCATTATAGACTATAGCACATAAACACCAAAATTGAATGTGAAACACTACTAACATCCCTGTGCCTTGTCTGCAATTAAGAGTCTGATCCTCAGAATCCACTGAATAGTGTCCTTATGATCAAACTCTAGACTTAATCTACTTCAATCTAGCCAATAATTGCAAAATAACTCTACCACAAGGAAGATGCTTTCTCTCATTGGGAGTGTTGCGGTGTCTGCGCTACAACAGTTCCTCTTGCCGCTCCTTAGGCAAGTACCATGGTCTTGTAGTGGATGCAAACTTCGACTGGAAGCCAGTGGAGTGTGCGGAGGAGCGGGGTGACATGGGAGAACTTGGAAAAGTTGAACACCAGGCGGGCTTCAGTGTTCTGGATAAGTTGCAGGGGTTTGATGGCACAAGCAGGGAGCCCAGCCAACAGCGAGTTGCAATAGTCCTGACGGGAGATGACAAGTGCCTGGATTAGGACCTGCACTGCTTCCTGTGTGAGGTAGGGTCATACTCTTGTGGATTTTGTAGAGCATGAATCTGCAGGAGCGAGTCACTGCTTTGATGTTTGCAGAAAAGGACAGGGTGTTGTCCAGGGTCACGCCAAGGTTATTTGCACTCTTGGAGGGGGACACCATGGAGTTATCAACCATGATGGAGAGGTCTTGCAACCAGGCAGGCCTTCCCCGGGAGGAAGAGCAGCTCTGTCTTGTCGAGGTTGATCTTGTGGTGGTGGGCCGGCATCCAATCATATCTACCAGCCACGCAGAGATGCGTGTCGCAACCTGGGTTTCAGAAGGGGGGAAGGATAAAAGTAGTTGAGTGTCATCCGCATAGCAATGATAGGAGAGACCATGTGAGAATATGACAGAGCCAAGTGACTTGGTGTATTGAGAGAAGAGGGCCTAGAACCGAGCCCTGGGGGACACCAGTAGTGAGTACGTGGTGCAGACACAGATCCTCTCCACATCACCTGGTAGGAACGGCCTGCCAGGTAGGATACAATCCAAGAGTGTGCAAAGCCTGAGACACCCAGCCCTGAGAGAGTGGAGTGGAAGATCTGATGATTCATGATGTTGATCGCAAGAAATAGATCTAGGATTATAAGAACAGAGGAGAGAGAGAGTCAGCTTTGGCAGTGCAGAGAGCCTCCGTGACACAGAGAAGGGCAGTCTCAGTTGATTGACTCATCTTGTAGCCTGACTAGTTTGGGCTCAAGAAGATCATTCTGAGAGATATAGCAAGAGAGTTGGTCAGAGACAGCACGCTCAAGTGTTTCGAAAAGAAAGAAGGGATACCAGTCTGTAACCCTCCAGACCCTCGATGTGAACTGGGGTCCCCGATCAGACACCCAGTAGTGCCGGAAGATGTGGGTAAACAGGGCCTCCGCAGTCTGTAGGGCCGTAGGGAGACCGGGCAAAGGAAGGAGACGGCAGGACTTAGAAAACTGATCCACAACGACAAGGATCGTGGTGTTACCTCGTGACGGAGGAAGATCTGTCACGAAGTCCACCAATAGGTGCGACCACGGGTAGGGGTTGTAATTTCCCTCTGGGCAGGTGTCTAGGTGCCTTGCACTGGGCGCACACCGAGCAGGAGGAAACATAAACCCTCACGTCCTTAGCTAAAGTGGGCCACCAGTACTTCCCACTTAGACAGCGCACTGTCCGACTGGTGCCAGGATGACCAGAGGAGGGTGACGTGTGGGCCCAACAGATCAATCGATCGCGGACATCAGACGGAATATACATATGCCCAACTGGACACTGGGTGGGAGTGGGCTCCCCAGCACCGACCAGCAGTGTGCCCTCTGCGGCCACAGTTGGTGCATGAAACGGCCCCCCCTCCGGTCACCCTTAGAGCAGCACCTCTGAGCTCCATAGGGGTAGGGTCGGAGGTGCTGGTGGATGGAATGCACGGACCCTGACCCGGACGTCCGCGGGTGGCCAACAGGTTATCCAGCCGTATAGATAAATCCACCAGCTGGTCAAGGGTAAGGGTGGTGTCCCTGCATGCCAGCTCCCGACGAACGTCCTCACGTAGACTACACCGGTAATGGTCGATCAGGGCCCTCTCATTCCATCCCGCACTGGCAGCCAAGGTCCTGAAGTCCAGTGCGAAGTCCACTGCGCTCCTCTTCCCCTGTCTGAGGTGGAACAAGCGTTCCCCCGCCGCTCTCCCCTCAGGTGGATGATCGAAGACCGCCCGGAAGCGACGGGTGAAATCCTCATAGCGAACCAACCAGATTGTGGGAAAAACCCCTCTCTCCCATCGCTCCATGGTCTGCAACACGTGATCCATGGCTGTGCCAATATTCTGGAGCATCGTCGCATGCTGCTAGACGCGCTCCTCCACTGGTACAGGAGGACTGGATGCACCTGCTGACTCCATGTGTGGTGCGTGTTTCTGTCAAGTGTCCATGTGCAGCGGTAGGATGAAGTCAGGCGTACGACACAGAACTGAGTAAATGACGTAATTTACTAGAAACAAAAAAAAACTAATTTCCACGCAGGGAAAATACACCAGCTCCCATAAGTCTTATACACAAAACAAAGAACAAACACACACAAAACCATGTGGGAACCAGAGGGTTAAATAGGGAAATAATATAATGTAATGGGAACCAGGTGTGTACAATCAAGACAAAACAAATGGAAAAAGAAACGTAGATCGGTGGCAGCTTGAATGCCGGTGATGACAACCGCCAAACGCCGCCCGAACAAGGAGAGGCACCAACTTCGGCGGAAGTCGTGACACTCAAACATTGTTCCCCTCTGATGCTGTCTTGGTTGGACCAGGTCTCGCTTGAAAAATAGATTTCATCTCAAATGAGACTAACCTGGATAAATAAAGGTTTATTTAAATAATTAATAATATCTCTAATGGTCCCCCTAGCGTGAGTTTTCTTATGCGTGTAATGTCAGAATTCGCTCAACTGTTCCAAATTGTATTGTAACAGGACTGTTAACCCGTGCTGACCTTAAACAAAAAGTACGCTGCCTGCTAATTATCTAAAGGCTATGTTTCAACCTGTCAATTTTACATGATTTTCTAACAACAGTTTGAAATTAGGTGCATTACGCCTCCTCATTAATTCAAATAGAAGTAGCCCAGTGGCGGACAATTTACATTTGAGGCATGCTATGCTAATGTAAGGCGAGGATTAGCTAGATGAGCCAGACAAACTTCTCTCTTCAAGTACAGCCCAAGCACTCCCCCAGTGTTTCCTCAGGTCAAGCATGCAGACATTTGCGCATCTCCTGTCAGAACAGAACCTGGCCAAACATTTTCCCCCTGACGCATTTTCTGTCTGGCGCCCACATTGCCTTCATTGTTGTTTTCCTTGCAAATAATTACTGTGTATTTGTATTTATTATGGATTTAGCAGCCAAGGCAACAGCTACTCTTCTTAGGATCCAGCTAAATTAAGGCAGTTCATACAATTTTAAAAACATTACAATACATTCACAGATTTCACAACTCACTGTGTGCTCTCAGGCCCCTACTCCACCACTGCCACATATCTACAGTACAAAAATCTATGTGTACGTGTATGTATAGTGCGTATGTTATCGTGTGTGTGTACGCATGTGTCTGCGCCTATGTTTGTGTTGCTTCACAGTCCCCGCTGTTCCATAAGGTTTTTTTTAATCTGTTTTTTAAATCTAATTTTACTACTTACATCAGTTACTTGCTGTGGAATAGAGTTCCATGTAGTCATGGCTCTATGTGCGCCTCCCATAATCTGTTCTGGACTTGGGGACTGTGAAGAGACCTCTGGTGGCATGTCTTGTGGGTTATGCATGGGTGAATGTAAGTCGCTCTGGATAAGAGCGTCTGCTAAATGACAAAACATTTTTTTTAAATGTGACCGAGCTGTGCGCCAGTAGCTCAAACTGACAGCTCGGTGCACCCAACATGTCAACACCTCTCATAAACACAAGTACTGATGAAGTCAATCTCTCGTCCAATTTGAGCAAGGGGCCGTGCAGCCGTGCTGCCGTGCTGCCCTGTTCTGAGCCAATTGCAATTTTCCTAAATCCTTTTTTGTGGGACCTGACCACACGACTGAACAGTAGTCCAGGTGTGACTAGGGCCTGTAGGACCTGCCTTGTTGATAGTGCTGTTAAGAAGGTAGAGCAGAGCTTCATTATGGACATACTTCTCCACATCTTAGCTACTGTTGTATCAATATGTTTTGACCATGACAGTTTACAATCCAGGGTTACTCCAAGCAGTTTAGTCACCTCAACTTGCTCAATTTCCACATTATTTATTACAAGATTTAGTTGAGGTTTAGGGTTTAGTGAATAACTTATTCCTTGCCACCCACTCTGAAATTAACTGCAACTCTTTGTTAAGTGTTGCAGTCATTTCAGTCGCTGTAGTAGCTGACATGTATAGTGTTGAGTCATCCGCATACATAGGCACTCTGGCTTTACTCAAAGCCAGTGGAATGTCATTAGTAAAGATTGAAAAATGTTATGGGCCTAGATAGCTACCCTGGAGAATTCCTGATTCTACCTGGATTATGTTGGAGAGGCTTCCTTTAAAGAACACCCTCTGTGTTCTGTTAGACAGGTAACTCTGTATCCACAATATAGTAGGTGGAGTAAAGCCATAACACATACGTTTTTCCAGCAGCAGACTTTGATCGATAATGTCAAAAGCCGCATTGAAGTCTAACAAAACAGCCCCCACAATCTTTTTATCATCAATTTCTTTCAGCCAATCATCAGTCATTTGTGTAAGTGCTGTGCTTGTTGAATGTCCTTCTCTATAAGCCTGCTGAAAGTTTGTTGTCAATTTATTTATTGTAAAATAACATTGTATCTGGTCAAACACCATTTTTTCCAATAGTTTACTAAGTGGTTGGTAACAGGGTAATTGGTCGGCTATTTGAGCCAGCAAAGGGGGCTTTACTATTTTTAGGTAGCGGAATGACTTTTGCTTCCCTCCAAGCCTGGGGGCACACACATTCTAGTAGACTTATATTGAAAATATGGCAAATAGGAGTGGTAATATCGTCCGCCATGATCCTCAGTAATTTTCCATCCAAGTTGTCAGACCCCGGTGGCTTGTCGTTGTTGCTAGACAACAATACTTCTTTCAGCTCTTCCACACTCACTTTACGGAATTCAAAATTACGATGCTTGTCTTTCATAATTTGGTCAGATATACTTGGATGTGTAGTGTCAGCAATTGTTGCTGGCATGTCATGCCTAAGTTTGCTAATCTTGCCAATGAAAAAATCATTAAAGTAGTTGGCAATATCAGTTGGTTTTGTGATGAATGAGCCATCTTATTCAATGAATGACGGAGCTGAGTTTTCCTTTTTCCCAAAATGTAATATAAGGTGCTCCAAAGCTTTTTACTACCATTATTTATGTCATTTATCTTTGTTTCATAGTGTAGTTTCTTCTTTTTATTCAGTTTAGTGACATGATTTCTCAATTTGCAATACGTTTGCCAATCGGTTGTGCAGCCAGACTTATTTGCCATTCCTTTTGCCTCATCCCTTTCAACCATACAATCTTTCAATTCCTCATCAATCCACAGGGATTTAACAGTTTTTACAGTAATTTTCTTAATGGGTGCATGCCTATTAGTAACTAGAATAGGCAATTTCAAATGTGTCAAGTGCAGTGTCTGTCAGATGTGTATGCGGCGGTGAAGTCAGGCGCAGGACACAGAGGATCAAGATGAATACTTTACTTCAAGTAAACACGCACAAAACAAAAGTCTCCACAACACTGGAGGAGTAACACGCGCTGTGCGTAAAAGGCGAACTAGAATTGCAGAACATCAAACAGGACAAAATGATAATAACACACAAAGGCCAAACGTAAAACAAGGGAACTTATATGTTACACAATCAACACAAAATAATTAACAGGTGTACAAACTAGACAACACAAGACAAACACCGAAACATCGATCGGCAGTAGCTAGTACTCCGGGGACGACGAACGCCGAAGCCTGCCCGAGCAAGGAGGAGGAGCAGCCTCGGCGGAATCCGTGACAGTACCCCCCCTTGACGCGCGGCTCCAGCCGTGTGCCGACCCCGGCCTCGGGGACGGCCAGGAGGACGCGGAGCAGGGCGAGTGGGATGACTCCGGTGGAACTCCGTCAGGAGGGAGGGATCTAAAATGTCCCTCCTAGGCACCCAGCACCGTTCATCCGGACCGTACCCCTCCCACTCCACGAGATACTGCAGACCCCCCATCCGACGTCTCGAATCCACGATGGACCGGACTGAGTACGCCGGAGCACCCTTGATGTCCAGTGGGGGCGGAGGAGTCTCCCGTATCTCATTGTCCTGGAGTGGACCAGCTACCACCGGCCTGAGGAGAGACACATGGAACGAGGGGTTAATGCGATAATCATTTGGCAGTTGTAACCTGTAACATACCTCGTTCAATCTCCTCAGGACTTTAAATGGCCCCACAAACCACCGACCCAGCTTCCGGCAGGGCAGGCGAAGGGGCAGGTTTCGAGTCGAGAGCCAGACTCGATCTCCAGGTGCATACACTGGACCCTCACTGCAGTGGCGATCGGCGCTCGCCTTCTGCCTACGGATAGCCCGCTGCAGATGGACATGCGCAGCGTTCCATGTCTCCTCCGAGCGCCGAAACCATTCATTCACCGCAGGAGCCTCGATCTGGCTCTGATGCCAGGGTGCCAGAACCGGCTGATACCCCAACACACACTGAAAAGGGGTCAGATTCGTAGAGGAGTGGCGAAAGGGGAGTTCTGGGCAATCTCTGCCCAAAGGGATATACCCCGACCACTCCTCCCTGCCGGTCCTGGCAATAAGACCTCAGAAACCTACCCACATCCTGGTTCACTCTCTCCACCTGCCCATTACTCTCAGGGTGGAAACCCCGAGGTAAGGCTAACTGAGACCCCCAAGCGTTCCATAAATGCCCTCCAGACTCTAGAGGTGAACTGGGGACCCCGATCAGACACTATATCCTCAGGTACCCCGTAGTGCCGGAAGACGTGAGTAAACAGGGCCTCAGCAGTTTGTAGGGCAGTAGGGAGACCCGGCATTGGGATGAGACGACAGGCCTTAGAAAACCGATCCACAACGACCAGAATAGTGGTATTCCCCTGGGAGGGGGGAAGGTCCGTGACAAAGTCTACCGATAGGTGAGACCACGGCCGTTGTGGAACGGGCAGGGGTTGTAACTTCCCCCTGGGCAGGTGTCTAGGCGCCTTACACTGAGCGCACACCGAGCAGGAGGAGACATAAACCCTCACGTCCTTTGCCAATGTTGGCCACCAGTACTTTTCACTAAGGCAGTGCACTGTCTGGCCAATACCAGGATGTCCAGAGGAGGGTGACGTATGAGCCCAATAAATTAGTCGATCACGAATCTCGAGCGGCACGTACTTCCGCCCCTCCGGACACTCTGGAGGAGTAGGGTCGGTCACGCAACGCCCGCTCGATCTCCGCATCGACCTCCCACACCACCGGTGCCACCAGACAAGACTCCGGCAGTATGGGAGTGGGCTCAATGGACCTCTCCTCTGTGTCATACTCGCCGGGACAGGGCGTCTGCCTTAACGTTCTGTGACCCTGGTATATAGGTGAGCTTAAAGACAAACCGGGCCAGAAACATGGCCCACCTAGCCTGACGAGGGTTCAGTCTCCTAGCTGCCCGGATGTACTCCAGGTTACGATGGTCAGTCAGAATGAGAAAGGGTGTTGAGCCCCCCTCAAGCCAATGCCTCCACACCTTTAGGGCTTGGACCACAGCTAGCAGCTCCCTGTCCCCCACATCGTAATTACGTTCCGCCGGGCTGAGCTTCTTAGAGTAAAAAGCACAGGGCCGGAGTTTAGGAGGCGTGCCTGAGCGTTGAGATAGTACAGCCCCAATACCAGCCTCTGACGCGTCCACCTCCACTTGGAACGCCAAAGAGGGGTCCGGATGTGCCAGCACCGGAACCGAGGTGAACAGGTCCTTCAGTTGTCTAAACGCCCTGTCCGCCTCAGCCGACCACTGCAAACGCACCGGGCCCCCTTTTAGCAGGGAGGTGATGGGAGCTGCTACCTGTCCAAAACCCCGGATAAACATCCGGTAGTAATTGGCAAAACCCAAAAACCGCTGCACCTCCTTAACCGTGGTAGGAGTCTGCCAATTACGCACGGCTGAAACGCGGTCAATATCCATTTCCACCCCTGATGCGGACAACCGATGGCCCAGGAAGGAGATGGACTCCTGGAAAAACAGGCATTTCTCCACCTTCACATACAAGTCATGCTCCAACAGCCTACCCAACACTCGACGCACCAGGGCCACATGCTCGGCTCGTGTAGCAGAGTATACTAGAATGTCGTCAATATACACCACTACACCCTGCCCATGCAAATCCCGGAAAATCTCAGTCCACAAATGATTGGAAGACTGAAGGAGCATTCATTAACCCGTATGGCATGACGAGATACTCATAGTGACCCGAGGTGGTACTAAATGCTGTTTTCCATTCATCTCCCTCCCTAATGCGCACCAGGTTGTAGGCGCTCCTGAGATCCAATTTTGTGAAGAAGCGCGCTCCGTGTAATGACTCCGTCATACTCGCAATCAGAGGAGAGGATAGCTGTATTTAACAGTGATCTGATTGAGACTACGGTAATCAATACCGCGGGCGCAAACCTTCATCCTTCTTCTTCACAAAAAAGAAACTCGAGGATGCAGGAGAAGTGGAGGGCCGTATGTATCCCTGTCTCAGAGACTCGGCGATGTATGTCTCCATAGCCGCCGTCTCCTCTTGAGACAGAGGATACACATGACTATGCGGAATTGCAGCACTTGCCTGGAGGTCTATCGCACAATCCCCCTGTCTATGAGGTGGCAATCGCGTCGGCCTCTTCTTACTGAACACGAGTGCCAAATCACCATACTCAGGAGGAATGTACAGTGCAGGCATTTGGTTCGGACTTTCCACCGTGGTCGCCCCTAGAGACCACTCCCTGAGAGCCCTCTGTTGCCACGAAATGGTGGGGTCATCAGAGATTAACCAAGGAAGCCCCAGCACCACGGGAAACGCAGGTGAGTCGATCAGATACAACTGTATGATTTCCTCATGACCCCCCTGCGTCTTCATCTTTAGTGGGGCCGTGACCTCCTAATTAAACCTGATCCCAAAGGACGGCTATCTAGGGCATGAATAGGAAAAGGCACATCTACTGGTGGGAGGGGAATCCCTAACTTAACACAGAAATTACGATCAATAAAATTCCCAGCTGTGCCTGAATCGACTAGCGCCTTATGCTGGGAATGAGATGAAACCTGGGGAAATTCAACTTGAATACACAAGTGGACAACAGAGCCGCAGTGTGTCCTCTACGGCCACAGTTGGTGCAGGGGACGGCCTCTCTCCGGGTCTCTCTCCTCCTCTCTCTAGCACCAGCACCCCCGAGCTCCATAGGGCTCGGCTCGGAGGTGCTGGGGGATGGAATGGACGGCCCCAACTCCGGACGTCCGCGGGTAGCCAGCAGGGTATCCAGACGGATCGACTATGTCCACCAACTGATCGAAGCTTAGGTTGGTGTCCCTGCAGGCCAACTCTCGGCGAACATCCTCTCGTAGGCTGCACCGATAGTGGTCGATGAGGGCCCTCTCATTCCACCCCGCATTAGCCGCCAGAGTCCGGAAGTCCAGGGCGAACTCTTGTGCGCTCATCTTCCCCTGTCGGAGGTGGAACAGACGCTCCCTGCCGCTTTACCCTCTGGGGGATGATCGAAAACCTCCCTGAAGCGGCGGGAGAACTCCGCATAGCTGATGGTGGCGGCGTCTATTCCTCTCCATTCGGCATTGGCCCACTCCAATGCCTTGCCGGATAGACAGGAGATGAGGGCGGAAACGCTCTCGTATCCCGAGGGCGCCGGGTAAATGGTTGCCAGGTAGAGTTCCACTTGAAGTAGGAAACCCTGACACCCGGTTGCGGTGCCATCATATGCCCTCGGGAGCGAGAGCCGAATCCCACTGGACTCCGGAGATGGAACGATGGGTCTGACCGATGGTGGTGGTATTGTAGGAGGAGGTGTGGGCAAGCCTCCTCTTTCCCATCGGCTCAGAGTGTCCATCACATCTTGCATGGCGGTGCCAAGTCTACGGATCATGGCGTCCTGGCTGCTGACCCGATCCTCCAGAGACTCAGTTACCACCGCTGGTCCTGCTGACTCCATGGTAGGTGTGTTATTCTGTCAGATGGGGTGATGTGTATGCGGCTGTGAAGTCAGGCGCAGGACACAGAGGATCAAGATGACTCCTTTACTTCAAGTAAACACGCACAAAACAAAAGTCTCCACAACACTGGAGGAGTAACACACGCTGTGCGTAAAAGGCGAACTAGAATTGCAGAACATCAAACAGGACAAAATGACAATAACACACAAAGGCCAAACGTAAAACAAGGGAACTTATATGTTACACAATCAACGCAAAATAATGAACAGGTGTACAAACTAGACAACACAAGACAAACACCGAAACATCGATCGGCAGTAGCTAGTACTCCGGGGACGACGAACGCCGAAGCCTGCCCGAGCAAGGAGGAGGAGCAGCCTCGGCGGAATCCGTGACAGTGTCTGTTTGCTCCTCATTACACACCACGGACCAACATATATTTCTTTACATGAACAACATAGGAATCACTACAAAACGTATTGTATGACCTCTTATACACAATATTAGGCCCAGCCTTTGGAACTTTGGTTTTCCTAGATATGGCTACTATATTGTGATCACTACATCCAATGGATTTGGATACTGCTTGCAAACAAATCTCAGCAGCATTAGTAAAGATATGATCAATACATGTTGTTGATTTCATTCCTGTACTGGTTGTAACTACCCTGGTAGGTTGACTGATAACCTGAACTAGGTTGCAGGCACTGGTTACAGTTTGAAGCTTTCTCTTGAGTGGGCAGCTTGATGAAAGCCAGTCAATATTTAAACCACCCAGAAAGTATTCCTCTCTATTGATATCACATACATTATCAAGAATTTCACACGTTATCCAGATACTGACTGTAAGCAATTGGTGGTCTATAGCAGCTTCCCACCAGAATGGGCTTTAGGTGAGGCAGATGAACCTGTAGCCATATTACTTCAACAGTATTTAACATGAGATCCTCTCTAATCTTCACAGGAATGTAGTTCTGAATATACACAGCAACACCTCCACCATTGGCATTTCTATGTTTTCTGTAAATGTTATAACCTTGTATTACTACCACTTTATCATCAAAAGGTATTATCTAAGTGAGTTTCAGAGATAGTCAGAATATGAATGTCATCTGTTACTAGAAAATTATTGATTTCATGAACCTTGCTTTTTAAGCTACAAATGTTAACGTGGGCTATGTTGAGCACTTTTTTCAACTGTTCAGAGCTGCCCTTCATAATGTCATTAAAACCTACATGGACTACGATAGAATCGATTTCCATGTCCCGACTTAGTACATTCGGGAGTAGCTTAGTGATGTAATTTACTCGAGCTCCGGGATAGGACATTGTTTTTGCACCAGGAACGTTCACATTTCTTACCATGGAGCTGCACAAAGTCACGGCTGGCGAGAGGGACGAGGAAATCCATCCACTCCCACGCTTCACAGGATGCAGGCCTACGACCGATGGAGAAGCCCCGCTCGAGCCGAAATCGTAGTAGTAGGCACTGCGGCCGCAGACACAGGCACCCCGCGCGACGAAGGTGCAGAAAGATCAGGCTCCAGGACGGCTAAACTATTTGTTGTTTGTATCCGCTTCGGGCCTCTCGTTGGGAGTGTAGACTGCTTTGCGGGAGGTCGCTGTCTTCGTCTTCCACATGCGACCATCGTTGATTGCCTTTCTCCTCATGCTGTGCTCCTTCGACAGCGCTATCAAATGGGGGAGCTCCGGGCAACACCGGCCAGTCGGATAACGACAAACGACAAGGCGGAGAAGCATCCAACAAGCGCAAACGGCGTAGAAAATTACATTTTCCCCAGTTTCTTACGTAGGCTGGCGACCTGCATGATCAAAGAAGCCACCTCAAGCCTATAATCCTCGGCAAGTAAACAATTGCCACATTGGAACTCCGAGTGATCCAGTAGAAATGACATAGCACGATATACACAACATAGAATATACACACCCTGACTCAACATATAAGAGTCCCTGAGTCAGGGCGTGACAGTACCCCCAAAGGTGCGGACTCCGACCGCACAACCTTTACGTAACAGGGTGGGGCCGGGTGGGTATTCAGCCTCGGAGGCGGATCCGGCTCCGGGCGTGACGACAACATACTCTCCGCCTCCCTGTTGCACCCCTGGTCTGGTCTGGACCTCAGCGCGTGCTTCCCCTCTCCTTCCTCCCACGATACTCCAAGCCCTGTCTGGACCCTGGTGTGGGAGACCCCGGACCTGGAGAGGGGGCTGACGTCTGGGTCTGGACTGGAGCCGCTGACCGGAGCTGGACTGGACCCCGGTGGGCGGACTGCTCTGGCTCCGAGTGGAGCAGCTGACCGGAGCTGGATCAGGCACCGGTGGAGCGGACTGCTCTGGCTCCGGAGTGGAGCCGCTGACCGAGCTGGACTAGACCCCGGTGGAGTGGACTGCTCTGGCTCCGGAGTGGAGCAGCTGACCGGAGCTGGATCAGGCACCGGTGGAGCAGACTGCTCTGGCTCCGGAGTAGAGCTGCTGACCGGAGCTGGACTGGGCACCGTGGGCGGGACGACTCTGGCTCGAGTCGAGCCGCTGACCGGAGCTGGACTGGAACCCGGTGGAGCGGACTGCTCTGGCTCTGGAGTGGAGCAGCTGACCGGAGCTGGATCAGGCACCGGTGGAGCGGACTGCTCCGGAGTGGAGCCGCTGACCGGAGCTGGACTGGACCCCAGTGGAGCGGACTGCTCTGGCTCCGGAGTGGAGCAGCTGACCGGTGCCGGACCAGGCACCCGTGGAACTGGCACGGGCCGTGCCGGACTGGACACACGCACCACTGGTCTGGTGCGAGGAGCAGGCACGGGCCTGACCGGACTAGGAACGCGCACCACTGGCTTGGTGCGAGGAGCAGGAACAGGCCGGGCCGGACTGGGAACACGGACCACTGGCTTGGTGCGAGGAGCAGGCACGGGCTGGGCCGAACTGGAACACGCACCACTGGCTTGGTGCGAGGAGCAGGAACGGGCCGGGCCGAACTCGAACACGCACCACTGGCCTGGTGCGAGAGCAGGAACGGGCCGGGCCGGACTGGGAACACGCACCACTGGCTTGGTGCGAGGAGCAGGAACGGGCCGGGCTGAACTGGGAACACGCACCACTGGCCTGGTGCGAGGAGCAGGAACGGGCCGGGCCGAACTCGGAACACGCACCACTGGCCTGGTTTGAGGAGCAGGAACGGGCGGGCCGACTGGGAACACGCACCACTGGCTTGGTGCGAGGAACAGGAACGGGCCGGGCTGAACTGGGAACACGCACCACTGGCCTGGTGCGAGGAGCAGGAACAGGCCGGGCCGGACTGGGAACACGCACCACTGGCTTGATGCGTGGAGCAGGCACGGGCCGGGCCGGACTGGGAACACGCACCACTGGCTTGGTGCGAGGAGCAGGAACGGGCCGGGCCGAACTGGGAACACGCACCACTGGCCTGGTGCGAGGAGCAGGCACGGGCCTGAACGGACTAGGAACACGCACCACTGGCCTGGTGCGAGGAGCAGGAACGGGCCGGGCCGGACTGGGAACACGCACCACTGGCTTGGTGCGAGGAGCAGGAACGGGCCGGGCTGAACTGGGAACACGCACCACTGGCCTGGTGCGAGGAGCAGGAACGGGCCGGGCCGAACTCGGAACACGCACCACTGGCCTGGTTTGAGGAGCAGGAACGGGCCGGGCCGGACTGGGAACACGCACCACTGGCTTGGTGCGAGGAACAGGAACGGGCCGGGCTGAACTGGGAACACGCACCACTGGCCTGGTGCGAGGAGCAGGAACAGGCCGGGCCGGACTGGGAACACGCACCACTGGCTTGATGCGTGGAGCAGGCACGGGCCGGGCCGGACTGGGAACACGCACCACTGGCTTGGTGCGAGGAGCAGGAACGGGCCGGGCCGAACTGGGAACACGCACCACTGGCCTGGTGCGAGGAGCAGGCACGGGCCTGAACGGACTAGGAACACGCACCACTGGCCTGGTTTGAGGAGCAGGAACGGGCCGGGCCGGACTGGGAACACGCACCACTGGCTTGGTGCGAGGAACAGGAACGGGCCGGGCTGAACTGGGAACACGCACCACTGGCCTGGTGCGAGGAGCAGGAACAGGCCGGGCCGGACTGGGAACACGCACCACTGGCTTGATGCGTGGAGCAGGCACGGGCCGGGCCGGACTGGGAACACGCACCACTGGCTTGGTGCGAGGAGCAGGAACGGGCCGGGCCGAACTGGGAACACGCACCACTGGCCTGGTGCGAGGAGCAGGCACGGGCCGGGCCGGACTGGGAACACGCACCACTGGCTTGGTGCGAGGAGCAGGAACGGGCCGGGCCGAACTGGGAACACGCACCACTGGCTTGGTGCGAGACGCAGGCACGAGGTGTACCGGACTGGGAACTGACGTCAGAGATATCCGACCGTACCAGTCTTTCACTCTCCGCGCCCAGTCCTCCTCCCGTGAGGACTCCATCCTGAGCTCCACGAGTGCAGTGGTCGGGGCTCTTCTCCATCGCTCCCCGACCACCCTTTTAGCCCCCCCAAAATGTTTTCTTGGGGCTGTTTCTCGGGCTTCTTCCTCGGCCAGCCCCTTATGCATTGCCGTTGCTCCTCTCTATACCGGGCCTCCACTGTCTCCTCCCAAGGACGGCGATCCATCCCAGCCTGAATCTCCTTCCATGTCCAGGATCCCTTTCCGTCCAGGATCTCCTCCCCTGTCCAGGCTGTCTGCTCCTGGGCACGCTGCTTGGTCCGTGTTTGGTGGGATCTTCTGTCACGTTCGTTTAAGGATGGGTCAGACCAAGGCGCAGCGTGAAATGCGTACATGTTTATTTAAATGATAAACACACGACAAAACAACAAACCAAATGAAACGTGAAGTCCAAATGCTACACACACAACAAGCCTCCACACGGAACAAGATCCCACAACTAACGCATGCCAACAGGCTGCCTAAGTATTGATTGGGAACCACACTGGCCAACATAGATCTACACATACTAGATATTACACATAGATATACCCAACATAGAATATACACACCCTGACTCAACATATAAGAGTCCCCTGAGTCAGGGCGTGACATCAGGAGTCATCCAGCTATAGAATGAAGCACAATTAGCCCTTCCAACAATTAGCACTTCCCTATTATTTGACCACTTTGGGTTGTGGAAATGTCAGCAAAATTTAAAAAGTACTGATAATTCTGAGTAACAACTGACCATTGTTGTGGTAATACAATTATTACACATGACAAGGAAACAAAGCATATGTCACACTTGCAGCAGGGAAAGAGGAGAGTATTTCAGTGCTGCTGTATGCATGTTAATCATAATGCAGAGAGAACTGTAGCATGGACGACACAACAAAGAAGAAAGTTGCCTTTTTCGACAATCCTATTAAAATCCATTCCAGCTCAATGGCTTAGTGGGAGTGAAACAATCAAGCCAGCTGAAATCTAACACAGCCAGCTACATGCCCTCCAAAGAAACTCAACCAGTATATGTTGGGCAGTCACTACATCATTGTATAGGCCTACATGTTTTCTCATGTAATACCTTGAATCACGTCTTCAGGATATAGTCATCTTCTCCAATGGATACCAACGACCCTTTCTGAACTTCTCTCCCCTGGCAGAATATCAAAAAAATACTCAACTTTGGATGAATTGGAAAAACATTTAATCATTGTGTGTTTTAAATGATGCCACTATAGCCATATCCTCAAGTCCTGGATTCATACAAATCTGTCCACAAGCCAAAAAGCACATAACTGTCAGATAGAAAATGGAGGAGGTAGAGTGAATTTGTTGTTAATTGCTTTGGCTGCTTTGCACCTTATACAATCCTCTGCCAATAGTGTATTTAGAAGAAAGATATGTTTTTTTAAGCACTGGAGAAATGAAAGAGAGGGACATGGATAAATAGCCACCAGAGAGAAAAGAGAGTGAAAAAGAGAAAGCAGGCACTGGATGATAACAGCAAGAATGCAGAAAAAGG
Organism: Coregonus clupeaformis; assembly: GCF_020615455.1. Lineage (NCBI taxonomy): Eukaryota > Metazoa > Chordata > Actinopteri > Salmoniformes > Salmonidae > Coregonus > Coregonus clupeaformis. The sequence continues at coordinate 50,423 of NW_025535434.1, read as the reverse complement.
GAGGAGACATTGAGCTATAAGAAAGGAAAGGATGATGGATGGCAGGATTTGATCTGGATGAGACCGAGACACACCTTCACAGTCTTGCCAGTGCAGTCTGAGGTAGGGCTGAGGAGTGAAATGGGGATCCTCTGAAGTTGAGCGGGCACCTGGGTGTCGGGACCGGCCATGTCTTTGACTACATTGACAGGCTTGACTTCAAGAATACCTGATGAAAAACCTACAAACATATGCAGAGAAATCTGTAAAAAACTCACAATGGCTATACTTCAAAGAATAATGATGCTCATAACCATGCATCAAGAAGAAAAAAGGTGTGATGCATAGCATATCACAAAAGCCTATGAAACAGATCGGACTCTGAAGAGGTGTAAATGTAACTTCAACAATTTTATCAAGGAGTTACAGTTCAAGTAAGGAAATCAGTCAATTGAAATAAATTCATTAGGCCCTAATCTATGGATTTCACATGACTGGGAATACAGATATGCATCTGTTGGTCACAGATACCTTAAAAAAAAGTTGGGAGCGTGGGAACAGAAAACCAGTCAGTATCTGGTGTGACCACCATTTGACTCATGCAGCATGACACATCTCCTTCGCATAGAGTTGATCAGGCTGTTGATTGTGGCCAGTTGAATGTTGTCCCACTCCTCTACAATGGCTGTGTGAAGTTGCTGAATATTGGAAACCGCTGTTGTACTTGTCGATCCAGAGTATCCCAAACATGCTCAATGGGTGACATGTCTGGTGAGTATGTAGGCCATTGAAAAACTGGTGTACAGATCCTTGTGACATGGGGCTGTGCATTATCATTTTTTTGCACTCATGACTACTTTCAATTACATTTTTAGCCAACTTACAAGCAAATACTATGAATTTGTTACAAATCAACTTCCAAGGTTGCTCTCCAACTAGCCTGCTAACATTATCCCTACCAGCCTGCTAACATTATGTTAGCACTGCATGCGTCAGCCAGTTGCTATCAACACCTAGCTTACAGCTACATTAAAGTAAACCAAAGTTTTGGAAATACATAACGCCATCTAACCAGTTATCAAAGAATGTTAGCTATTTGTAGTTATCTTAGCTAGCCAGCCAGCTAATGTTAGCTATTTAGCTAGCTAGCTATTAGCCTAGCCAGCCTAGCCAACCACCACAGTTATGGTTGGCAAGCCAGAGCCCAACAAGTGGAGATCAGCTAGAACACAATTAACATAACTAAAACATAAGTGCAGATCAAAAGCAAAGAGAGAGCAGAGACTTACAGATTGACGGCTGGGGCCCATCCGATGGTAAAACTTTTTACAAGAGTGCAGGCCACCAAAGCAACCAAAGTTAGCCACCAAAGCGATGGGGAGGCGGGCACTTCACCGGGCCGAGGGAAAGTCAGTGAGGGAAATCCAATAGCTATATAGCGAAACAAATCTAAAATATATATATTCCAGATGTCTAGTGCGCTAGCGCTAAGCCAAGGTGGAAAAAGTTACAAAACTCCCATGGCCTATTTCACAGAGAACTTGCCAAAAAGTTAACAAAACGAGAACAGACAAGGTACTACATAATTAGAGCAAGCAGGTATGATTTTCTTTCATTTTGAGCCCACGGAAAGAAGACACCAGAGCCTTCCGTGCTAACGGGTTCCCACTAGATAATACAGGCACAAAGTCTGTGAAGAGCATGAGGATGCTGCATGGATGCACGTGCCCCTTCTGTTCCTTATTTACATCACACTTCCTCGTGATTGGTGGATTATAATTATTCATCTGGAATGTAATTACATGCTAGCATGGCTAGTGGCTAACGTTAGCCAGCTTGTGCTAGCTACCGAGCTAGCATACAAACTCGGTAGCACAGAGGAGATTCTCCATATGACGTTGAGAAATAGTGTATTGTTGGTTGATATATCCGGAAATTGGATAATACATATGTAATATCCCTAAAACATAACTATGTTTGTAGTTATATGTAACCAAATTGTTACTACAACTAAGTTACTAATTATTTGACCACTCTGTGTTGTTACTTTGGTGAATAAAAACTCATGCTTCCTACCATTTAACCAAGAACTTCTCCATCTCATCTACAATCCTTCACTGTCACAACTCTCTCTAAGGTCTCTGTCATTCTCTCTCAGCTCCATGTAAAACTAAAAGAAGACTGTCTGGACCTTGCTCTCCCCATGTGCATCATATGTATGTTGGCGCCGACGAAGATGGCGGCCTCGCGACTAGCTCTTAGGAAACTTTGCAGTATTTTTTTTTTTTTATGTATTATTTTTTACATCATTAGCTCAGAAAGTGTTTTGCATCATTACATACAGCTGGGAAAAACAATTGGATATCAGAGCGGCGGTAACTCACCAGCATTACGACCAGGAATACGACTTTCACGAAGTAGATCCTTTGTTTGCTCTCCCCAGGGCAGCTGAACTGATTCCAGCGGCTGACCCAATACATCGCCGGCGGAGGAGAGGCACTCGGAGTGGCCTGCTGGTTCGACTTAGGAGGCGCGCACACCACCCACCGCTTCCAATTATTCTACTCGCTAATGTTCAGTCTCTGGTTAACAAGCTCAACGAACCACGTGTAAGGATTTCTTTCCAGAGAGACATCAAGGCCTGTAATATTCTCTGTTTCACGGAAACATGGCTCTCTCGGGATATTCTGTCGGAATCGGTCCAGCCAGATGGGTTCTCAATTCATCGCGCAGACAGGAATAAATATATCTCCGGGAAGCAGAAGGGCGGAGGTGTGTGTTTCATGATTAACAACTCATGGTGTAATTTTAGTAACATACAGGAACTCAAGTCCTTCTGTTCACCCGACCTAGAATATCTCACAATCAAATGCTGACCGTATTATCTCCCAAGATAATTTTATTTGGTTATAGTCACGGCCGTGTATATCTCCCCTCAAGCTGATACCACGACGGCCCTCAAAGAACTTCACTGGACCTTATGCAAATTGGAAACCACATATCCTGAGGCTGCATTCATTGTAGCTGGGCATTTTAACAAAGCAAATTTGAGGACTAGGCTGCTGAAGTTCTATCAACATATCGACTGTTGTACTCGCACTGCTAAAATCCTTAACCATTGCTATTCGAACTTCCGGGATGGTTATAAGGCCCTCCCCCGCCCTCCTTTCGGCAAATCTGACCACGACTCCATTTTGCTTCTCCCTTCCTATAGGCAGAAACTCAAACAGGAAGTACCCGTGCAAGAGGACTATTCAACTCTGGTCTGACCAATCGGAATCCAAGCTTCAAGATTGTTTTGATCATGCGGACTGGGATATGTTCCGGGTAGCTTCCGAAAATAATTTTGACGTATACACTGAAACAGTTACTGAGTTTATCAGGAAGTGTATAGGTGATGTTGTGCCCACTGTGACTATTAAAACCTACCCTAACCAGCAACCGTGGATAGATGGCAGTATTCGCGCATATCTGAAACCACGAACCACCGCATTCAACCATGGCAAGGTGACTGGGAATATGGCAGAATACAAACAGTGTAGCTACTCACTCCAAGGCAATTAAACTGGCAAAACATCAGTATAGAGACAGAGTGGAGTCGCAATTCAACGGCTCAGACACAAGACGTATGTGGCAGGGTCTACAGACAATCACAGACTACAAAAGGAAAACCAGCCACGTCGCCGACACAGACGTCTCGCTTCCAGACAAGCTAAACACCCTCTTCGCCCGCTTTGAGGATAACACAGTGCCACTGACGAGGCCCACTACCAAGGACTGTGGCCTCTCCTTCTCCATGGCCGACGTGATTAAGACATTTAAGCATGTTAACCCCCGCAAGGTTGCCGGCCCAGACGGCATCCCTAGCCTCGTCCTCAGAGCATGCGCAGACCAGCTGGCTGGTGTGTTTATGGACATATTCAATCTCTCCCTTTCCCAGTCTGCTGTTCCCACATGCTTCAAGATGGCCACCATTGTTCCTGTACCCAAGAAAGCAAAGGTAACTGAACTAAATGACTATCGCCCTGTAGCACTCACCTCTGTCATCATGAAGTGCTTTGAGAGACTAGTCAAGGATCATATCACCTCTACCTTACCTGTCACCCTAGACCCACTTCAATTTGCTTACCGCCCTAATAGATCCACAGACGATACAATCGCCATCACACTGCACACTGCCCTTTACCATCTGGACAGAGGAATACCTATGTAAGAATGCAGTTCATTGACTATAGCTCAGCATTCAACACCATAGTACCCTCCAAGCTCATCATTAAGCTTGAGGCCCTGGGTCTGAACCCAGCTCTGTGCAACTTGGTTCTGGACTTCCTGACGGGCCGCCCGCAGGTGGTGAAGGTAGGAAACAACATCTCCACTTCACTGATCCTCAACACAAGGGTGCGTGCTTAGCCCCCTCCTGTACTCCCTGTTCACCCATGACTGCGTGGCCAAGCACGCCTCCAACCCAATCATCAAGTTTGTTAGATATTACTTGTTAGATATTACTGCACTGTCGGAGCTAGAAGCACAAGCATTTCGCTACACCCGCTATAACATCTACTAAACACGTGTATGTGAGAAATAACATTTGATTTGATACCCTCTGAACAGCGGCAGCGACACAGTGGGGTTAAATAAGGGTGGAGAGGCACCAGCTGTAAATACCACCCACAGCCCTGGCGTTTGTTGCAAGCCTGTACCCAGTGATGCGCTAGCCTATGCCCCACGATGGAGAGACAGTTGCCTTACCCGTTTCTCAGTACCCAACACCCAGCCCTGCACAGCTCCTTCAACATTTTAGTCATTTAGCAGACGCTCTTATCCAGAGCGACTTACAGTTAGTGAAAATATTTTTTTTTATACTGGCCCCCCGTGGGAATCGAACCCACAACCCTGGCGTTGCAAACGCCATGCTCTATCAACTGAGCTACATCCCTGCCGGCCATTCCCTCCCCTACCCTGGGCCAATTGTGCGCCGCCCCATGAGTCTCCCGGTCGCGGCCGGCTGCGACAGAGCCTGGATTCGAACCAGGATCTCTAGTGGCACAGTTAGCACTGCAATGCAGCGCCTTAGACCACTGCGCCACTCAGGAGTACTAACCATGAGGCGCTCATTAAGAGGCTACTTCAGCAAAAAAAATCATTAATGTAGGGGTTTAAATGGCTGAATATTGTTGGAAACGTTTTGAAAAATATGAGCTACTATGGGTTTGTAGGTTACCACATTCCAGTGTTCTGTAGTGGTTGACCAACAGTGGTAGTGAGGACCAAATTATACAGTATATATGCATAAGCTACAATGCATTACATCATGCTCTCCTGAACTGAACATTCTCAAGCAGGACCTCAATATTGAGTTCCCCAAAAAAGGTCCCAGGTGTCCATTATCATTGGCCAATGATTAAGCTATATTAGTAACGCATATAAGCTTGATTTTGTGATCCCAACATCCAACATTGTGCTCACAACATCTAACAGCTTCTGGCGCTACCATCACCAACAGCATTGTTCTCCTTCCCTGCTTCATGCCTCCACTGAATCTTAGCAGTGGAGTCATTTATCAAGGGGCTCAATAATAATTTTTACAACTACATCATCGTCGTTAACAGTTGTAAAAATGGCAGAGAAAGGCAAGCGACAGTCCTGTATGGCAATACTTTGAAAAGTTAAATGAGAAGGAAATGCAAACTTTGCGAGGTGGAATTGGGGTACAGTAATGGTAGTACAGGTGCAATGCTTAACCATCTGAAAGGGACGCACAGTGAGACCCAAACCGTTGCTGGCAGCAGAGCAGCTGCGTTGTGAATTCACATGAAAATCTATGCATTTTTCTTATCGTTTCAAAACGTTAACAAAAATTTTACATTTGTCACATCCCTATCCTGGATATAAAAACGGCAGCTGCCTCAGTTTTATACTCTTGCAGTTGCAACCTTTGGCTGAGTAAAAACCCCATTGGAGATAAAACAGTACAGCAGGTGTTGCCATTGGTATTTTATCGGCTGGGGAACAGCTTACCAGTGTGAGTGTGAGTACATGCAAGAGCCTAGTTATGCGCTGTCGGAGCCGAGGCCACTCTCTCACAGACCCAATTTAAAAGTCAGCGTCACTCTGCTCCTGATTCAGACTCTGCAGACGAGTGGAGAGGGAGATGACTAAGTGCCCAGTCTGACAGACTCTGCCACAGACACTTGTCTTTGGGTTGTCTCCCCTCTCGCCCCTCACGTCCTCGAGGAAATGGGCTGGGGACAGACATGAGGGAGCAATGATGATTCGGTCTGCTCACCGCTCCTTGTGCATGACAGCATAGGAAGGGTTTCTTATGTAGTCAATGTCCTTAGAGGGAGAGTGTCAAAGAGGATACTTTAGGACATGCCATGGCTTTAATTCACAAAGCTACGCTCTAAAGCTGCATGATAAGAAAAGCAAAGAACAAGACACTTCCTTGACATCAAATCCATTGCTACAAACTTTTGAATGTGAATGGGTACCAATCAAATCTTGACGGATGAATTCAACCAAAGGAAAATGTTTTAATACCCAAATGTATCAATCAATCTTGCAGGCTATAAGTGAAGTGGTGTGAGAAGGTAACACTAACAGCAATCTGGAGGAGGATTCCTTCAAGGTCTTGACAACCCCATGGTTTCTGTTTAATCCTTGAAACACTTTGCATACACTGCCTCTGCCACATATGGACCCGTTCTTTGCCTCTGGCCATTTCAATATTTGAACAGTGTGGAATATAGCCTAGTAATGGCTCAGGGAAGACAATTGTACACTCTGGTAACTCTGAGAAAATAAAATACAGATACTGACCAAAACCATTATGCCATGGCTATATTAAAAACAGAGATAGGCTTTATATTCTCCAAGCCTTAGGCATTAATTCGAAAACAAGTGTTGACTGCCAATATTCTCCTTTCCTTTCCTTTTCACTTCACATGCCGTTCTAATGGCTCCACAAATTCCAAGTGTCATGTGTCTCTTTGCTGTCTGACTTAAATCCCCAGCTAAGTGAATGTGGGATTTGAAGGTGACAGGCCTCACAGAGAAACTCCCATCGGGCTGTGCTTGAGATGGGCACAACTCACACAAATGCTAAACGAAGAAAAAAGCCTGAAGACAATTTCACAGTAAAAAGGTTTAAACTGTATAATGTCCTCAAATCTAGGTCACGGCACCTTTTTTCCATATTATATATATATATATATATATATATATATATATAAGACAAACCACACAAATAAAAAACATTGTTTAATTGTCTTTGTTTAAGAATCGGATGTGAGGTGTCGCTTTCACACCTTTGAACAGGGATTTACAGATTAGGCCTAGGCTACACATTTCAGAGAGACTGGTAATGAAATCAGTATGAAAGCAATGCGATAGTTTTGTTTATTCAACCGAAATAACCACACAAATATTTCAACATTTGTGCTGAATAGTCAGTTGATTTTCTGTTTCAATTCTTTTCATCCACCAAGGCCTTTGCAAATTGGCTTGATGTCACAAATCTTGCCAGTGAGGGCTTAAGAATCACGACACGATGAACATGTAAATAATATGCTGTACCAAATCTCTTGCTGCAGCAGTGTAAATGTGGGATTGAGGGAAAGCATAGAGATAATAAACATGTTGGACAAAGAGCACAACTGTACTGACCGATGCCAAATTTTATTTTATTTTTTATTTTTATTTATTTTATTTCACCTTTATTTAACCAGGTAAGCCAGTTGAGAACAGGTTCTCATTTACAACTGCGACCTGGCCAAGATAAAGGCCAAGATAAAGCCTAAGAGTCACTATGTGTCAAACACAAACTGTTGCAGATGAACAGAGGACCCTCCCTTGCTCCACATTTCCATCTAGGTTTGAGAAAGGTTTATAGAAAGGGTCACCCCAAATAGGACTTCTAAGGGCTTGTCCAAATGTAACAATACCCATTGCCAAGGGAAGCTTTGTGTTCCTGTATTTCTACAGTGCATGGGGAATTATGACTGACAGAGATGCTGCTGCTGTTTATGTAAGACGTGTGCTGGGACAGTGTTCTTCCAGAATGTCGTCTTCTCCATCTTTCTCTCCTTATCTGCAGTCTTCTGTTAAGGTTTCACAGCACTCTGATGGCATTTGTCGCTCTGCTCTTGGTCTGTAGATTGGAGCTTGTTCCTCGTCTGTGCACCTACGGTGACTAAGGCTACCATCTTAGCACAAACGCCTGTCTTTAAGGCCCCCATATTGGCTCCTGGGCCAGTCCCTTTCAATGCACCCAAAGGAAGAATTGGTAGCAGCCAGATAAAACTGTAATGAAAAAAAGCTTCACACCTTTGCCCTGGGGGGGAAATACCAAGGTCTTGCATTGCGTGATACACAGCATGCTGTTTCCACTTCAAATGGGGAGGAGCACTGAACAAACTTTTACAGGAAAGAGGATGAAAATGCTAACCTCACTGGTGCTGAGGCTTATATTCTCACACTTTTACTGGGCACTCCAGCACAAAATTGCAGCCTCTGGAGCGTATCGGAGAGGCAAATACGCAAGGTGAATTAATTGACCAGTGATGCAGGGAGATTTGAAAAAAAGGGAGAAAAAAAATGTGACAAAGAAAGGGACAGGAAAATATAAGAACCTAATTAATTCTGCAAATGGCGATAATTTAATATATCATTACATTCCCCTGGACCTGAACCATTACTCTCAAAAATGAATGCTGTGATTCTAGCCGGCGCCTTTCCAATAGCAAAATTAATTTGGAGTCTGAAAAAAATGGCACTGGGCAATTTAGCTAAACAAATCTATTACATGACATTGAGCAGATTAAATAAAGTAAACAGAGATTTTGAAAGAAAATAAGTTAAAATGACACGGAGCCAATTTAAACATGTAATGCACTTCCCTTTGACATATATGGAACTACCTTAAAAGCGATAGGCTTAGCACATGAATAACTTATATGATTTAAAATGTAGCCTCACTACACTTCAGCTAACATTTACTTGGGCTACTTTGGCTAGGCCTCATCTTAAACCCTGTTTATGTCTGAATGAGCATAAGGTCAGAGAGACACCTTGAGACACCAGGTTTGCTAGCTGTGGATTAGTTCAAATACATGCAATGGCTGAGGGACAACATTAACAACAAATTGGGGAGAGAGAGAGCATAGAGAGAGAGAGAGCGAGAGAGAGATGGAGTGGGTACAATTCTAGATCTATGATCAGGGGCAACTCTATTCGGGGTAAGGAGGTTCAGAGGCGGTGAAACACAACCGGACAGTTTGGGCAGGAGCGCATCCAGTCAGCATCAGGTGTCAGCGCAGCATCAGGTGTTCCTAATAGGGCTCCGCAACAATCCTTCTCAGTTCTGATTTGTCAGCTCTTCTCACCCCTAGGACTATGGGTAAATAGACAGGTGACAAGACACATATCAAGCTGGTATGTGTACTTACTTCACTAGACATTCATTCAAACTCAGCGAGCTCTTGGAAGAATGGAGCAATGTAGGGGTTGAGAACAGCTGGCTTCCTCTGGGACAGCTTCTCATGCACTTTGTCCCATTTTCATGGTTCGTCATCTTGGGTTGATTCGAACAGCACCTTGGGTCTGCAGGCACCTCGATACAATACCGGTGCACTGGTAATTTGAATCAGCTTTAGCGGCTTGCAAGTAGTTTAACGGCCACGACTAAGTTTGTGTCAAATGCGGCACGTCAATCCCCCCCAAAAAGTTGTGCCGGTAATATGGCTCATATCTTTTGATCTGCTAGAAACAAGCCATTTTCTCTGTAGTAATGGTGAAAACATAAGTCAAGAATCTGTGTTCAGTTTATTCTCTATGGCACTCAGAGGCTGCGGTACAGCAAAGCCTATCATCACAATAATTATTACCTGGGTGATTTTGTTCTAGGTCGCACAGCAAGGTATTTACGAGCAATTTAGAGAAGATCGAAATGGCTAGTGTCAACTTGAGCCATCTAGCGAACGTCAGCAAGCTACCTAGCTAGGTTAGCTACGGACATATGCAGTAATTCAACATTGGCTAGGAATAAAGACACTTCAAGTCAAGGTACCTACCCAGCAGCTGCTGAAAATGTTCTTCAACTTCACTGCAGCTTAAAGAAGATATTTACTAAAGTTTTCTGAGCTTCATGTGTCTCACCCATACAGTCATTGGTCTCACCCGGCAGCATGAGGTTGGCGCCTGAAACGGATCATTTGAATCTACAGTAGGCATAAGCTAGTACTGTAAATAAATATAGTATGTTAGAGTAATTTTTACAGGAGGCTTCCAATTACATCTAAACAGTATTCTTCTGCATTCTACCCATAATGCAGTGCAATCTACATCATTAATGCTGTAAAACATATGTACAGTATTTTACTGTGCATCTATAGTGTTAGGCCGTTGATAATAAACTTACATTGCAGTCCTCGGGGGCCTGATTGATGTCACACTTTAGCCCCAGCCCCAGCTAACACACCTGACTCCAATAATCAACTAATCATGATCCTTAGTTTAGAATGCAATTAGTTTTATCAGCTGTGTTTGCTAGGGATGGGGAAAAAGTGTGACACCAATCCGGTCCCGAGGACTGGAGTTGCCCATCCCTACTATAGAATAAGATGCATCTTGATTTTAATATAGGGTACATTTAAAATGACATAAAGTGCAAATAGGAACCATTAGGTGTAGTTGTTTTTTACAATGTCTTAGGCCCACCTAAAGATTTGTTGCGAACACAGGATGATGGGCTTGTAAATGTTGACAGAGGTTTGTAGTCTGTCCATTCTTTGCCCTGATAATATTTTTGCAAGTGATGTCGGTCAGGTCTACTGGCTCACCTTTATCATTCGGCCTGAAACCGAAAAACTGCCAAACAGGCGAATACGTGCATTTCTTTTCCACCAAGTCCGCCATAGTTATTTTATTCTGATAAAGCGTAAGGCAGGCTATAGTATAGTGAAATCCCATCACTGTTTTTTAAACAGTCTGAAACTGTCTTGAAGTAGGCTAATGGAAGAAAGAATGTCGCAAATGGCTTACCAAGATTATCAAGATAAAATAACAATAGCCTACACTTGACACAGCTGTAATATTAATTTTTAAAAGGTTGGCTAGAGCCCTATTCGAACGGGACTATTACTAAAGAACGTTGGTTATGTCCACTGAACAAAAATATAAACGCAACATGTAAAGTGTTGGTCCCATGTTTCAGGAGCTGAAATAAAAGATCCCAGAAATGTTCCATACGCACAAAAAAAGCGTATTTCTCTCAAATTTTGTTCACAAATTTGTTTACATCCCTGTTAGTGAGTATTTCTCATTTGCCAAGATAATCTATCCACCTGACAGGTGTGGCATATCAAGAAGCTGATTGAACAGCATGATCATTACACAGGTGCACCTTGTGCTGGGGACAATAAAAGGCCACTCTAAAATGTGCAGTTTTGTCACACAACACAATGCTCACAGATGTCTCAAGTTTTGAGGGAGTGTGGAATTGGCATGCTGACTGCAGGAATGTCCACCAGAGCTGTTGCCAGAGAATTTAATGTTAATTTCTCTACCACAACCCACCTTCAACGTCGTTTTAGAGAATCACAACCACATACCATGTGTAACCACGCCAGCCCAGGACCTCTCCATCCGGCTCCTTCACCTGCAGGATCGTCTGAGACCAGCCACCCGGACAGCTAATGAAACTGTGGGTTTGCACAACAGAATAATTTCTGACTGCAGTTCGGCGTTGTAACTGACTTCAGTGGGCAAATGCTCACCTTCAATGACCACTGGCACGCTGGAGAAGTGAGTTCTCCACGGATGAATCCCGGTTTCAACTGTACCGGGCAGATGGCGGACAGCGTTTTTGGCGTCGTGTGGGCGAGAGGTTTGCTGATGTCAACATTGTGAACAGAGTGCCCCATGGTGGCGGTGGGGTTATGGTATGGCAGGGATAAGCTACGGACAATGAACACAATTGCATTTTGTCAATGGCAATTTGAATGCACAGAGATACTGTGACCAGATCCTGAGGTTTTCTGATACACTCCCCTACCTTTTTTAAAGGTATCTTTGACCAACAGATGTGTACACTACCAGTCAAAAGTTTGGACACACCAACTAATTCAAGGGTATTTCTTTATTTTTAATATTTTCTACATTGTAGAATAATGGTGAAGACTTCAAAACTATGAAACAACACATATGGAAACGAGTAGTAACCAAAAAAGTGTTAAACAAATCAAAATATATTTTATATTTGACATTCTTCAGATAGCCACCCTTTGCCTTGATGACAGCTTTGCACACTCTTGGCATTCTCTCAACCAGCTTCATGAGGTAGTAATCTGGAATCCATTTCAATTAACAGGTGTGCCTTCTTAAAAATTAATTTGTGTAATTTCTTAATGCATTTGAGCCAATCAGTTGTGTTGTGACAGAACATTTCAAGAACTTTGAACGTTTCTTCAAGTGCAGTCGCAAAAACCACCAAGCGCTATGATGAAACTGGCTCTCATGAGGACCGCCACAGGAATGGAAGACCCAGAGTTACCTCTGCTGCAGAGGATAAGTTCATTAGAGTTACCAGCCTCAGAAATTGCAGCCCAAATAAATGCTTCACAGAGTTCAAGTAACAGACACATCTCAACATCAACTGTTCAGAGGAGACTGTGTGAATCAGCCTTTATGGTGGAATTGCTGCAAAGAATTGCTGCAAAGAAACCACTACCAATAAGAAGAAGAGACTTGGTTGGGCCAAGAAACATGAGCAATGGATATTAGACTGGTGGAAATGTGTCCTTTGGTCTGGAGTCCAAAATTGGAGATTTTTGGTTCCAACCACCATGTCTTTGTGAGACGCAGTGTGGATGAACGGATGATCTCCGCATGTGTATTTCCCACTGTAAAGCATGGAGGAGGTGGTGTTATGGTGTGGGGGTGCTTTGCTGGTGACACTGTCTGTGATTTATTTATAATTCAAGGCACACTTAACCAGCATGGCTACCACAGCATTCTGCAGTAATACGCCATCCCATCTGGTTTGGGCTTAGTGGAACTATGATTTGTTTTTCAACAGGACAATGACCCAACACACCTCCAGGCTATGTAAGGGCTATTTTACCAAGAAGGAGGGTGATGGAGTGCTGCATCAGATGACCTGGCCTCCGTAATCCCCCGACCTCAACCAAATTGAGATGGTTTGGGATGAGTCGGACCGCAGAGTGAAGGAAAAGCAACCAACAAGTGCTCAGCATATGTGGGAACTCCTTCAAGACTGTTGGAAAAGCATTCTAGGTTAAGCTGGGTGAGAGAATGCCAAGAGTGTGCCAAGCTGTCATCAAGGCAAAGGGTGGCTATTTGAAGAATTTCAAATATAAAATATATTTTGATTTGTTTAACACTTTTTTGGTTACTACATGATTCCATATGTGTTATTTCATAGTTTTGATATCTTCACTATTGTTTTACAATGTAGAAAGGAAAAATAAAGAAAAACCAATGAATGAGTAGGTGTGTCCAAACTTTTGACTGGGACTGTACGTGTATGAATGTGTGCTTTCTGACTGTGTTCTTTATTGTTTGTGTGTCTGTGTTATGCAAGGAGGAGCGGGACAGGTGAATTGTACCTGACCATGATGCTTCTGCATGCTAGCTGAGGACGTGTGTGTGTGTGTATGTGTGTGTGGTGTTGGTGTTCTGCGTACCTTAAATGACTCCAATCAATACTCCATGCATCGATAAAGATTAGATGACAAGAACCACAGTGCCTTCCACTGAACGTAGAAGGACAGAAGGACAACTGAATAGGTTTATGACCATCACACTACTACACAACCCTTAGTTGAAAAACTTTGTCTCCATAACTTGCTTGCATAACTGGGCGGCAGGTAGCTTAGTGGTTAAGAGCGTTGTGCCAGTAACCGAAAGGTCGCTGGTTCTAATCCCCGAGCCAACTAGGTGAAAAATCTGTCGATGTGCCCTTGAGCAAGGCACTTAACCCTAATTGCTCCTGTAAGTCACTCTGGATAAGAGCGTCTGCTAAATAATGTAAATGTAATAACTTCAAACCTCGAGCCAACAAATGTTCCATAGGCCGACCGAAAAAGACTAACAGAGGATGCTGTCCCCACAAGATTGCCACATGATAAATTAGAAGGTGTGAGGAGCAAAAGACGACAGCAGGTCCTTTGCAATGGTAATATTATTTTTAGAGAGGTCATGGAACTATAGATGTCACTTTCACTTGTTGTTTCATATTTGTTGTTTTATGAAATTAGTTTCACATCTTGCAAACCATTCATTTAAAGTAAGACCTGTTGTTTTCTGTTAAATGAGAGGATGGGAAAGCCGTAAGCCAGACCAGCCAGAACAGTAATGAGGAAAGGGCGAAGTTAGAGGAGGTGGCTCAGTTTGTAGAGCATGTCGCTTGCAATGCCAGGGTTGAGGGTTCGATTCCCACAGTGGACTAGTATGAAAATGTATGCTAAGCTCTCACTACTGTAAGTTGCACTCGCTACTATAAGTTGCTCTGGATAAGAGCGTCTGCTAAATGACTAAAATGTAAAATGTCAGAAGTGCAAAAGCAAATACAATCTTTACAGTAATTACAAAGCTTAAAGAGTTGAATGTGTTTGTAACAAACTGTCCTTACCTGAAATATTAAGTCTCGCTGGCTGTGAAAAGCTGTTGATTATTGCACACTTGTATGCGTGTTCCACTTCTCATTCAGCAGCCGGAGTCCATCTGTGAATGATTTGGAATTGAATCAATTAGGAATAGAGGTTTGAAGTGGCGACCCGTCAGGTGGGGCAGTTGCCAGTTTTACATGTTATTTTGGCAAATGGGAACTAGGAAAAAACGAGCTCAGACTGGGAAAATACATTTTGAACGGTCATCCAACTCGGAATTCCAAGTCAGGCACTCTGGCCTCTTTCTAGAGCTCCGACCTGAAGATCACTGACGTCATGATTCAACCTTGTTTTTTTCAGAATTCCCAGTTGTCTTGAAAGCACCATAAATCCAGAGAATGACAGAATTTAATGACAGTTCCATGACAACATTTGCCCATAAGAAGGACCGCAGCGCCACCTTCCTGTTCAAGTGAGCACAGCACAATGTGAGTGCAAAAATGTATTGTATGCTACTGCATAAATAATGTAATATGCCAGGGAGATATGTATACTGTAGCTAAGAAAGTAATGCTAAGAGTGCAGTGCATTCGGAAAGTATTCAGACCCCTTCGCTTTTCCCACATTTTGTTACGAAACACCCTTATTCTAAAACTGATTACATATATTTATTTTTTTCTCGTCAATCTACACACAATTCCCCATAATGACAAAGGAAAAAACTGTTTATATTTTTGCAAATGTATTCCAAAAAAAAACTGAAAAACCACATAAGTATTTACACCCTTTACTCAGTACTTTGTTGAAGCACCTTTGGCAGCGATTACAGCCTAAAATCTTCTTAGGTATGACGCTACAAGCATGGCACACCTGTATTTGGGGAGTTTCTCCCATTTTTCTCTACAGATCCTCTCAAGCTCTGTCAGTTTGGATGAGGAGCGTCGCTGCAAAGCCATTTTCAGGTCTCTCCAGAGATGTTAGATCGGGTTCAAGTCCGGGCTCTGGCTGGGCCAATCAAGGACATTCAGATACTAGTCCCGAAGCCACTCCTGCATTGTCTTGGCTGTGTGCTTAGGGTCGTTGTCCTGTTGGAAGGTGAACCTTCGCCCCAGTCTGAGGTCCTGAGCGCTCTGGAGCCGGTTTTCTTCAAGGATCTCTCTGTACTTTGCTCCGTTCATCTTCCCCTCGAGCCTGACTAGTTTTCCCTGCCGCTGAAAAACACCCCCACAGCATGATGCTGCCACCACCATGCTTCACCATAGGGATGGTGGCGTTGCCTGGTTTCCTCCAGACATGACGCTTGGCATTCAGGCCAAAGAGTTCAATCTTGGTTTCATCAGACCAGAGAATCTTGTTTCTCATGGTCTGAGAGTCATTTAGGTACCTTTTGGCAAACTCCAAGCGGGCTGTCATGTGCCTTTTACTAAGGAGTGGCTTCCGTCTGGCCACTCTACCATAAAGGTCTGATTGGTGGAGTGCTGCAGAGATAGTTGTCCTTCTGGAAGGTTCTCCCATCTCCACAGAGGAATTCTGGAGCTCTGTCAGAGTGACCATCGGGTTCTTGGTCACGTCCCTGACCAAGGCCCTTCTCCCCCGATTGCTCAGTTTGGCCGTTTAAGAATGATGGAGTCCACTGTGTTCTTGGGGACCTTCAGTGCTGCAGAAATGTTTTGCTACCCTTCCCCAGATACTGTATGTGCCTCGACACAATCCTGTCTCGGAGCTCTACGGACAATTCGTTCGACCTCATGGCTTGGTTTTTGCTCTGTCAACTGTGGGTCCTTATATAGACAGGTGTGTGCCTTTCCAAATCATGTTCAATCAATTGAATTTACCACAGGGGGACTCCAATCAAGTTGTAGAAACATCTCAATAATGATCAATGGAAACACGATGCACCTGAGCTCAATTTCGATTCTCATAGCAAAGGGTCTGAATGCTTACATAAATAAGGTATCTGTTTTTTATTTGGTAATAAAACGTGTTTTCTCTTTGTCGTTGTGGGGTATTGTGTGTATATTTCTGAGAAAATGTTCATGAATTTAAGAATAAGGCTGTAACGTAACAAAATGTGGAACAAGTGAAGGGTTCTGAATACTTTCCGAATGCACTGTATGTTGTAAGGTAAGCTGTTAGTAGCCCATGTGCCTCACCCTAATAATTTGGTCCCTTTGCCCATCATAAGTTAGCCGACTGTTCTGACTTGGTGGTGCACATGTAGCCTATAGCCTGTTTTAGAGAATTGTCATCATCGAATATTGTACGAGCTTTCATTGTCTGCTTACATGCCCCCTTTATTTATCCTATGGTTCTGAATTGGTGTACAGGGAGAATACAGTAAGAACGGCCCATGTTCTGAATTCCAAGTGCTGAACAAATAGTTATATTGACTATGGCTCACTCATTGTCTTCATCGACATTACAGATTGCCTCTTATCTGCTCATCGTTCCCTTATGCCATAGTTTGTAAATCACAATTGTCAGTAGAAACCACATTTGTTTAAGCAAGCCAGCCATATCAGCTATGTTTTTTAAAAAGGCAGTAAGTGAGGCTGAATTAACTGTTTCGCTGCCAAACAAGGCTCCGCTGATAGCCAGGTGTTGCGGTGGTAAGATTTCACTCCATGGTGCTGAAAAGAAAGCTCTTCTTTTGGGACACCTTTATGTAAGCCCTAACAGTTTGTGGGCACCGTTTGTTACCGTTATAGTGCAATTATTGTATTGTTTAGTGTTGCATTGTGTTGTGTAGTGGCTTTGCTGGCATGTATCTAAAAATACATGTTGAGTTTGCCCCACCAAGATTGACATGCTAAAATTGCCACTGGAGGTTTGATATTGTAGTATTACAATCAGTCCTTAGCTTCTTAACAGACTGTCAATTGCTCTCATTGCATACACAACTGATAAATAAATATAATAAATTAAATTATTCCTGAGGTTATGTCTTACTGCTATTGTCCATTTTCAGAGAGTACAGTTTCTTGAAAAGGAGCTAAGAAAAAAAAAGGACAAAGGGAGGAGGAGAAAGGAAAGACTCGGCGCAAAAGTTGCAACCCTACAAGCCAAGTAAGCAATTTGATATGGATTTTAGCTCTCCTACATGGACTTTTAAATTGAACAATTAACTATCTACACATTTAAAGAATGTCAATATCCATTATATGCTGAAGTTCAGAATTCCAAATTGACTCTAAAACAACATGCCCATAAGTGTCACATAGATTGACGTTGTAAGGGAACAGCCTATCAAAAGCTTAATGCAATACACTTACAACCTGGGCCTTCTCTTTCAGTTCAATCTTTGACTACGGATCATTAGATTCTGGAGCCCATTAAAGGATTGCCTCCAACCTGTTATGACTTCCTGCAAAGCCAAATAGATGGGGTTGGCAAGAAACCAAGAGGGAGAAGATTCTCTAAACAAATGAAAACCTTCTCTCTCCAGATATACCACCACAGCCCTAACACATACAGACACCTGCGAAAAGAGTTTGTGCTCCCTCAATAAAAGCATTGGCTACTTTAGTGTAAGAGGTGTTATGCCAATTGTAGGCTTTACATTTATATGTTATCTGATGTTGAGGATTCATTATATTTATAAATGTGGTGTTTTCTCTTTTTCTACAGGCTGGTTTCCTGGAGACTGTGCCATCTAAGGTCAATGGTGCCATCAATGGAACCATCAGAAAGAACGGTCTCACTACTTTTTGACAAAATGGTGTTCAAAAAACATCTCGACTACAATGACTACATTTTGACAGCATTGATGGAATCAACAAAAACGGAGATGTTGCCAATCAGTCAATAGTGCTTATGGTATGGGGTGTCGGTTATAATTGGAAGCAGGTACTCATTCGAATGTTTACACTTTTAACAATCCTAAAAGAAGCCTAGTCAATAATAACATCAGTAATAGTTTTTTACCTATAAAAGCAATCAATACCAACCTGTACATGTACTTCTTTTTGAAGTCTGCAATGAATGCTGAAGAGTCTGCCTCCATTATTGCAGAGAGAATCAGGAGGCTGCAACATTTTTTATTTACAGTAAGACTGCAGTAACAACACTCCTTTATGTAGTCTCAAGAACAAAATCAAGAATCAGTGTCCCTGGTAGTTTATGTGAACTACTTGTTCTCTGATGGTTTGTGTTACACTGTTCATATGCATAGTTGGCGACCAATTGTCAAGCAACATCAAAGTGATGAAGCTGTTAGGTGCCACTTTGGAACACAAGGACCAAAGCAGTAATTCACGTTGCATATCCATCGATTACATCCTGTTAGAGGTCTTCACGGGTCCAAGAAGTTGGACCTGTTCCGAAATGGACCTGGGACTTTCCCACCCGGACCCGATATACAGTGGCGTGAAAAAGTGTTTGCCCCCTTCCTGATTTCTTATTTGTTTGCATGTTTGTCACACTTAAATGTTTCAGATCATCAAACAAATTTAAATATAGTCAAAGATAACACAAGTAAACAGAAAATGCAGTTTTGAAATGAAGGTTGTTATTATTAAGGGAACACAAAATCCAAACCTACATGGAAAAAGTGTTTGCCCCCCTGTTATAACACAACTTAACTGTGGTTTATCACACCTGAGTTCAATTCCTCTAGCCACACCCAGGCCTGATTACTGCCACACCTGTTCTCAATCAAGGAATCACTTAAATAGGACCTGCCTGACAAAGTGAAGTAGACCAAAAGATCCTCAAAAGCTAGACATCATGCCGAGATCCGAAGAAATTCAGGAACAAATGAGAAAGTAAGTAATTGAGCTCCATCAGTCTGGAAAAGGTTATAAAGCCATTTCTAAATATTTGGGACTCCAGAGAACCACAGTGAGAGCCATTATCCACAAATGGCGAAGACATG
The DNA here is from genome assembly GCF_020615455.1 of Coregonus clupeaformis. Classification (NCBI taxonomy): domain Eukaryota; kingdom Metazoa; phylum Chordata; class Actinopteri; order Salmoniformes; family Salmonidae; genus Coregonus; species Coregonus clupeaformis. The sequence goes on along the minus strand of NW_025535434.1, from coordinate 30,944 downwards.
GAACGGTGGTGAACCTTCCCATGTGTGGCTGGCCGACCACAATTACCCCAAGAGCGCAGCGACGACTCATCCAAGAGGTCACAAAAGACCCCACAACAATATCCAAAGAGCTGCAGGCCTCACTTGCCTCAGTTAAGGTCAGTGTTCATGACTCCACCATAAGAAAGAGACTGGGCAAAAATGGCCTGCATGACAGAGTGCCAAGACGAAAACCACTGCTGAGCAAAAATAACATTAAGGCTTGTCTCAAGACCTTTGGGAAAATACAATGTGGACTGACGAGACAAAATGTGAACATTTTGGAAGGCGTGTGTCCCATTACATCTGGCGTGGAAGTAACACCGCATTTCAGAAAAAGAACATCATACCAACAGTAAAATATGGTGGTGGTAGTGTGATGGTCTGGGCCTGTTTTGCTGCTTCAGGACCTTGAAGACTTGCTGTGATAAATGGAACCATGAATTCTGCTGTCTACCAAAAAAACCTGAAGGAGAATGTCCGGCCATCTGTTCGTGACCTCAAGCTGAAGCGAACTTGGGTTCTGCAGCAGGACAATGATCCAAAACACACCAGCAAGTCCACCTCTGAATGGCTGAAGAAAAACAAAATGAAGACTTTGGAGTGGCCTAGTCAAAATCCTGACCTGAATCCTATTGAGATGCTGTGGCATGACCTTAAAAAGGCAGTTCATGCTCAAAAACCCTCCAATGTGGCTGAATTACAACAATTCTGCAAAGATGAGTGGGCCAGAATTCCTCCACAGCGCTGTAAAAGACTCATTGCAAGTTATCGCAAATGCTTGATTGCAGTTGTTGCTGCTAAGGGTGGCCAAACCAGTTATTAGGTTGTAGGGGGCAATCACTTTTTCACACATTGCCATGTGGGTTTGGATTTTGTTTTCCCTTAATAATAACAACCTTCATTTCAAAACTGCATTTTCTGTTTACTTGTGTTATCTTTGACTAATATTTAAATTTGTTTGATGATCTGAAACATTTAAGTGTGACAAACATGCAAACAAATAAGAAATCAGGAAGGGGGCAAACACTTTTTCACACCACTGTACATACATATTTGGTTGAGGGCAGGGGATTGTGGAGGCCAGGGCATCTGATGCAGCACTCCATCACTCTCCTTCTTGGTAAAATAGCCCTTACACAGCCTGGAGGTGTGTTGGGTCATTGTCCTGTTGAAAAACAAATGATAGTCCCACTAAGCCAAAACCAGAAGGGATGGCGTATCGCTGGAGAATGCTGTGGTAGCCATGCTGGTTAAGTGTGCCTTGAATTCTAAATAAATCAATGACAGTGTCACCAGCAAAGCACCCCCATGCCATAACACCTCCTCCTCCATGCTTTACGGTGGGAACTACACATGAGGAGATAATCTGTTCACTCACACCGTGTCTCACAAAGACACAGCGGTTGGAACCAAAAATCTCAAATTTGGACTCCAGACCAAAGGACAAATTTCCACCGGTCTAATGTCCATTGCTGGTGTTTCTTGGCCCAAGCAGGTCTCTTCTTCTTATTGGTGTCCTTTAGTAGTGGTTTCTTTGCAGCAATTCGACCATGAAGGCCTGATTCACACAGTCCCCTCTGAACAGTTGATGTTGAGATGTGTCTGTGGCTTGAACTCTGTGAAGCATTTATTTGGGCTGCAATTTCTGTGGCTGGTATCTCTAATGAACTTATCCTCTGCATCAGAGGTAACTGTGGGTCTTCCATTCTTGTGGCGGTCATCATGAGAGCCAGTTTCATCATAGCGCTTGATGGTTTTTGCGACTGCACTTGAAGAAACTTTCAAAGTTCTTGAAATGTTCCGTATTGACTGACCTTCATGTCTTAAGGTAATGATGGACTGTCGTTACTCTTTGCTTATTTGGGCTGTTCTTGCTATAATATGGACTTGGTCTTTTACCAAATAGAACTATATTCTGTATACCCCCCTACCTTGTCACAACACAACTGATTGGCTCAAACGCATTAAGAAGGAAAGAAATTCCTATTATTATACAATGTAAAAAATAGTTTAAAAAAATAAAAACCCTTGAATGAGAAGGTGTGTCCAAACTTTTGACTTGTAGTGTATATATATACAGTGCATTCGGAAAGTATTCAGACCCCTTCACTTTTTCAAAATGTTACAGCCTTGTTCTAAAATCGATTAAATAAAAAGAAATCCTCAGCAATCTACACACAATACCCCATAATGACAAAGTGTAAACAGGTTTTTAGACATTTTTGCAAATGTTATAAAAAAACTAAAACAGAAATACCTTATTAGTATTCAGACCCTTTCCTATAAGACTCGAAATTGAGCTCAGGTGCATCCTGTTTCCATTGATCATCCTTGAGATGTTTCAACAACTTCATTGGAGTCCACCTGTGGTATATTCAATTGATTGGACATGATTTGGAAAGGCACACACCTGTCAATATAAGGACCCACAGTTGACAGTGCATGTCATTGCAAAAACCAATCCATGAGGTCGAAGGAATTGTCCGTAGAGCTCCGAGACAGGATTGTGTCCAGGTACAGATCTGGGGAAGGGTACCAAAAAATGTGGTTTGGAACCACCAAGACTCTTCCGAGAGCTGGCCGCCCGGCTAAACTGAGTAATCGTGGGAGAAGGGCATTGGTCAGGGAGGTGACCAAGAACCCGATGGTCACTCTGACAGAGCTCTAGAGTTCCTCTGTGGAGATGGAGAACCTTCCAGACGGACAATCATCTCTGCAGCACTCCACCAATCAGGCCTTCATGGTAGAGTGGCCAGACGGAAGCCTCGCCTCAGTAAAAGGCACATGACAGCCCGCTAGGAGTTTGCCAAAAGGCACCTAAAGATTCTCAGACCATGAGAAACAAGATTCTCTGGTCTGATGAAACCAAGATTTAACTCTTTGGCCTGAATGCCAAGCATCACGTCTGGAGGAAAACTGGCCCCATCCCTGCGGCTGTGGTGATGTTTTTCAGCTGCAGTGACTGGGAGACTAGTCAGGATCGAGGGAAATATGAACGGAGCAAAGTACAGAGAGATCCTTGATGAAAACCTGCCCAAGAGCGCTATGGACCTCAGACTGGGGCGAAGGGTTATCTTCCAACAGGATAACAACCATTTACTAATGTAAATGTGATATTTCAGTTTTGCATTTTTTATACATTTGCAAAAAAATTCTAAACACCTGTTTTTGCTTTGTCATTATGGGGTACTGTGTGTAAATTGATGATGGGGGAAAAAAACTATTTAATCCATTTTAGAATAAGGGTAACAAAAAAGTCAAGGGGTCTGAATATTTTCAGAGTGAGTAATATATTTGGAACATAAAATCGCAAAACATATAGAATTGCGAGAACCGCAAAATACGTATCATATCGGCACCTAAGTATTGTAATTATATCGTATCATGAGTTTCCTGGCAATTCCCAGCCCTATTAGTTTGTGTATAATAATTATATTTCCATGATTCCAACAATTCACCCAAGTGTTTTGATCTAAATTGCAAGTCAAATCGCAATTGCAATATTTGTTAAAAAATAAGGCCTAGATTTGTTGCCTATATCGTGAAGCCCTACGTGCCAGTGTGGATATGATCCCAAATGATATCGTCTTTTGGTTGAAGTTTGATTGAACAGCATAAAACAATCAGAATGGAGAAAGCCACATTGAAATCACTTAGAATGTATGTGTTGCCACCCTAGGGTCATGCACAACTCATGAAGCAAATGTTGAATTCTTATTATTCAAAACATAAAATACCATAAAATACCATCATAAATGTGAAAAATATTGTCATATGATATTTGGCCATATCGCCCTATTTGAAAACTTGTGAAAACATAGAAAAATGCATTCCATCATTATCCATTTCTGGTGCACTCGACCTAACATAGGGGGCAAAACCAAGCCCTCATCTGTTGCCTCCCTATAGGCCTATTGGTCCATGGTATTTGTCGTGCCTTTCTGTGCCAGCTCTACTCCGGGCCCAGTATATCTGATCTAACCTAATTAATGTAATTACACAAGGGTAAAAACAAACGCAGGAGCAGAAATAAGAAAACAATTGAGGGCGTGAACACAGCACTGGTAACACAGTGATGACGCAAACCTCTCAATGAATAGACCAGACCTAATGTTGGCCTACGTCTCCCATTTTTCGCATGAGTGACTGTTACTGTAGATTGCGGAGCAGTTTTTAAACTGCATTCATTTAAAAAAAACATTAGGCCTATTCAACATTCTTGCAATAAACTAGTCATACAGTCACTCCGGCCCTGATACTAGTAGGCAAGCTTTTGTACCACCCTAGCACTACAACAGCTGATTGTAGTAGCATTACCAAAGTGTTAATGAGTAGGTAGGCCTAATTAGAATGTGTTTGTGCTGGCCAACAACAAAAACTGGCACACTCTGTAGGTCTCCAGGACCAGGGCTGGTCACCACAGCCCTACAGGGTTTGATCTTGACTTGCCCTTTTACGAGAAAAACTTAAGGATGAAAAAAAGTACTTATAATTCAGCACGGAAAACCACAGCTGTTAGGACCATATAATTACATTAATTTCTGATTAACAATAGCTCTCAATAATTTTTAACTTAAATGAATAATTTTGTCTAAGTGCAGTCTTGGTCACTAGAACCTGTCTGCTATTTAATATTCTTAATTCCTCCTTTTTCTCTTTACCTCCATATAGCCACCCAATGGGGGCCAATTACACAGTGGAATTACAGTGTCCTTATAATGACCATTATGCCTGCTCTGGGGCCAACAGTGTAGCACTACATACAGTGCATTCGGAAAGTCAGTATTCAAATTAATCCCAAAGATGTTCGATGGGTTGAGGTCAGGGCTCTGTGCAGGCCAGTCAAGTTCTTCCACACCGATCTCAACAAACCATTTCTGTATGGACCTCGCTTTGTACACGGGGGCATTGTCATGCTGAAACAGGAAAGGGCCTTCACCAAACTGTTGCCACATATTGGAAGCACAGAATCGTCTAGAATGTCATTGTATGCTGTAGCGTTGAGATTTCCCTGGAACTAAGGGGCCTAGCCCGAACCATGAAAAACAGCAGGTAGCATTCTCCTAGCATCCACCAAACCCAGATTCGTCCATCGAACTGCCAGATGATGAAGCGTGATTCATCACTCCAGCCACTGCTCCAGAGTCCAATGGCAGCGAGCTTTGCACCACTCAAGCTGATGCTTGGCATTGCGCATGGTGATCTTAGGCTTGTGTGTGGCTGCTTTGCCATGGAAACCCATTTCATGAAGCTCCTGATGAACAGTTCTTGTGCTGACGTTGTTTCCAGAGGCAGTTTGGAACTCGGTAGTGAGTGTTGCAACCGAGGACAAACTATTTCTACGCGCTTTAGCACTCGGCAGTCCCATTTTGTAAGCTTGTGTGGCCTACCACTTCATGGCTGAGCCGTTGTTGCTCCTAGACATTTCTACTTCAAAATAACAGCACTTACAGTTGACCGGGGCAGCTCTAGCAGGGCAGAAATTTGACAAATTGACTTGTTGGAAAAGTGGCATCCTATGATGGTGCCACGTTGAAAGTAACTGAGTTCTTTAGTACGGGACATTCTACTACCAATGTTTGTCTATGGAGATTGCATGGCTGTGTAATCCGATTTTATACACCTGAAATTGCCGAATCCATTAATTTGAAGTGGTACTTTTGGCCATGTAGTGTATCTATGTTCTTACCATATGGAACGTTTATCTGACTGTTTGCTCATTTAAAGTTAGTCGGTGAGATAGCCAGCTTCAGGTAACTACAGTTAGCATGCAAGATAGCTAGATCTCATCACCATATTTGGTGGTGAGTGGAAATGACAACCAGATGCTTCAGATTTATACATCACGTGAAACATCTGGCTCATTGTTCTATCTGTGGGTGTTCCTCAAAGCAGAATCAATGAGTTAGCCAGCTAACTTTGATAAGCAACCAAAAATAACTATTGCATTTCTTAATTAAAAAAGCTCAAATTTAGATATGTGTTTTTGTTCATTGAATAAATGTATTTATACAAATATGAATGAAATGTTTTCATTAAATACATTATTTTAACGAGTAAATTCATTTTTGCATTCTAAAGTTTCTACCCAAGCGGGCTGGTCATTATTTAGTTTTAAAACAGTCATTAATTCTAGTCATCCTAGTCATTCAACGTTGCTATGCTAAATAAGTAATTGGCATGTTAGCTAGCAGTGATTCAATGATGATGAGAGATAATAACTTCAATAAATGATAAAAATATCCAATAGCCCGCACTGCGCTGGTTAATGAATGAATGGAATTCTGAGTGTTTTGGTTTCCATGGTGAATTATTAGTTTTTTTCATGAGCATGGCCTTATTTCTATTACAGCATATTGGATGACTGTTATTCATATTCCATTCACCCAGTTAAATGTAACAGCGATAGGTTTAGGCTACTACATGATACTCAATACCCATCACGCGGTTGCTACAACCAATTAATGAAAGTTTACAACGTAGGTACACACAGGTCAAGAGACTAATTTCATGTGACAGACAGTGACTCATGGACAGACAGTGACATTCAATACCGCCTTGCACACTCTTGCCTGCATCTAGTTGATAGTGGGTGTAATCATTAGTCTAACAGTTGCAAACGAGAGTTTCTATTGGACAAATGCAGGTATGTTTTTCAACAGAATCGGCGGAATGAATACACCTGATAATACCTGATCACGCGTAAACACAGTTCACAGTTTCATAGCAGCCACGATGTATTCCTTCTTGTATCTACGTCATACTCATATCTGACATCATAGTCAGCATATCTAATAAAACTAACGCGTTAGTAAACCCGCTACAATCATGCAGTAATGTTACAGTGTACAGTCAGTAAGCATTTACACCGGCGGGCCCATGTGCAAAATAAATTAGCAAAACCAAAAGCTTACATTGACTTGGAAGAGTACCAGTGTTGTGTTGGATAGTCATAGCCAGCTAGCTAACATAGCATCCCTCTGTTTGAGCAGGGTGTTTCAGTAGGCTGAACTAACTAGCTGCATTTGCTATTTAAGTAAGTGAAACTGAAAGTGAAAAAAAAATGACAAAATCTTTCTCTCTTTCTCTCTTGCTTCTCCTTCATTTAGGAATAAATTAATTTGTTAAAAGCTGGTAAACTATTTTATTTCTCTCTCTTTGAGACAACTACTCACCACATGTTATGCACTGCAGTGCTAGCTAGCTGTAGCTTATGCTTTCAGTACTAGATTAATTATCTGATCCTTTGTTTGGGTGGACAACATGTCAGTTCATGCTGCTAAAGCTCTGATAGGTTGGAGGACGTCCTCCGGAAGTTGTCACAATTACTGTGTAAGTCTATGGAAGGGGGTGAGAACCATGAGCCTCCTAGGTTTTGTATTGAAGTCAATGTACTCAGAGGAGGACGGAAGCTAGCTGTCCTCCGGTTACGCCATGGTGCTACCTTACAGAGTGCTGTTGAGGCTACTGTAGACCTTCTTTGCAAAATACTGTGTTTTAATCAATTATTTGGTGACATGATTATATTTAGTATAGTTTCATCTAAAAATAACTTTTTTTAAATAATGACATTCACTGAGGAGGATGGTCCTCCCATTCCTGCTCTGAGGAGCTTCCACTGATATACAAATATGTATTTTAAAGTTATAAGGAAGGTGAAATTTTATAGTTAGTCGTTTTATATTTATACTGTGTACTTGAGTTAGTGTCCTCAAACGTGACTACACTTCAGCAATTTATAACAATTTTTTATCAGAAAGGTGAGATGCTTTCTTGAACTATGCATCATTAGTGGTAATTGTTTATGGCCTTCTCATGATAAATAATTAATTTTGGGGATCACGTAGATTACATTTTTGATTACATTTAGTTACATTTAAGAGGTGGTACATTATACTTATACCGCTGTAAGAGACTTTGTTTCTTTTGACAATTTGGCAAACTCTTATATGCTGTATGGCAGCAACACAGTATACTGTATCTGGAAAAACAGTGTCAGTGCAGTAGACTAGGCCAGTCAGTGTGAGAATGACAGGCACCGGGAGAACTCAGCTGCTGAAGTCATGCTGTGTAATCTGCCAGCCTGAGGAGTCTCTGGTCATTGGAAGTGACAGGAAAGAAGTGACATTGCAGTCAATACCTCAACTGAGGCTCTGTTAGTGTGTTGGAGGCATTTCACCACCACTCCATGTGAAGAGTCAAAATAATGTCACTCCTTGAACTCTATCTGCCCTGAAGCACCAATGAGAACAGTCTGAACAGTCTTTTGAGTCTGAGAAACGTCTGAAACCCTACCTCTTTAATGAGTATCTTGTCTTTTCCTATCCTACCAGCACTGACTTTGCTGATATCTAATTTGTTGGGGGGGAATGTACTTCCAATGATTGTGATATGTTGCTGTCTGACCTAGCTATCTTAAGTTGAATGCCCTAATGTAGGTCGCTCAGGGCCCGGATTCCCGATAGCGATGGAATTTAGGGTAACGAGTGTTTTAACAATGCATACAATGGTCAAAGATGTAACATGCATTTCCCAAAACACCACGCAGAAAGAGCGTTCGCTAAGTATGTCGTTGAAGCATGAATTGATACTGATAGATCGAAAGAAAGGCAGCGCTGCTCTCTGATCAGCTTTCTCCATTCAAATCTTACCTCAACATTAGAATTATCAAATCAAATCAAATGTTATTTGTTACATGCGCCTCCAGGTGAAAGCTATGATCCCTTATTGATGTCAATTGTTAAATCCACTTCAATCAGTGTAGGGGAGACAGGTTAAATAAATATTTTTAAGCCTTGAGACAATTGAGACATTGTGTACAGTATGTGTGCCATTCAGGGGGTGAATTGGCAAGACAAAATATTTAACTGTCTTTGAACAAGGTATGGTAATAGGTGCCAGGCGCACCAGTTTGAGTGTGTCAAGAACTGCAACACTGCTGGGTTTTTCACGCTCACCAGTTTCATTTACATTTACATCATTTAGCAGATGCTCTTATCCAGAGCGACTTACACATTTGGTGCATTCAACTTATGATAGCCAGTGGGACAACCCCTTTTTTTTTATTTATGGTCGGTGGGGGAAGAAGGATTACTTTATACTATTCCAGGTATTCCTTAAAGAGTTAGGGTTTCAAGTGTCTCCGGAAGGTGGTCAGTGACTCCGCTGTCCTTGTGTCGTGGGGGAGCTTGTTGCACCATTGGGGTGCCAGAGCAGCGAATAGCTTTGACTGGGCTGAGCGAGAACTGTGCTTCCGTAGAGGTAGGGGAGCTAGCAGGCCAGAGGTGGATGAACGTAGTGCCCTCGTTTGGGTGTAGGGTCTGATCAGAGCCTGAAGGTAAGGAGGTGCCGTTCCCCTCACAGCTCCGTAGGCAAGCACCATGGTCTTGTAGTAGATGCAAGCCTCAACTGGAAGCCAGTGGAGTGTGCGGAGGAGCGGGGTGACGTGAGAGAACTTGGGAAGGTTGAACACCAGACGGGCTGCAGCGTTCTGGATAAGTTGTAGGGGTTTAATGGCACAGGCAGGGAGCCCAGCCAACAGCGAGTTGCAGTAATCCAGATGGGAGATGACAAGTGCCTGGATTAGGACCTGTGCCGCTTTCTGTGTAAGGTAGGGTCGTACTCACGAATGTTGTAGAGCATGAACCTGCAGGATCGGGTCACCGCTTTGATGTTAGCAGAGAACGACAGGGTGTTGTCCAGGGTCACGCCAAGGTTCTTTGCACTCTGGGAGGAGGACACAATGGAGTTGTCAACCGTGATGGCGAGATCATGGAGCGGGCAGTCCTTCCCCGGGAGGAAGAGCAGCTCAGTCTTGCCGAGGTTCAGCTTGAGGTGGTGATCCGACATCCACACTGATATGTCTGCCAGACATGCAGAGATGCGATTCGCCACCTGGTTATCAAATTAATTGTGTGTCGTCTGCGTAGCAATGAAAGGAGAGACCATGTGAGGATATGACAGAGCCAAGTGACTTGGTGTATAGAGAGAATAGGAGAGGGCCTAGAACTGAGCCCTGGGGGACACCAGTGGTGAGAGCACGTGGTGCGGAGACAGACGCCGGAGATGCCCAACTCGGAGAGGGTGGAGAGGAGGATCTGATGGTTCACAGTATCACAGTATCCCGTGTGTATCAAGAATGGTCCACCACCCAAAGGACATCCAGCCAACTTGACAAAACTGTTGGAAGCATTGGAGTCAACATAGTCCAGCATCCCTGAGGAATGCTTTCGACACATTGTAGAGTCCATGTCCCGACGAATTGAGGCTGTTCTGAGGGCAAAAGGGGGTACACCTCAATATTAGGAAGGTGTAGCCTACAAATAAAACTCAATTGACTGAACATGACATTTATTTCTATATAGGCCTATACTGTATTTTTTAAGCAGTCATCTCGGTATTAATTTTAAGTGTATTTTTATGTTTCGCTTGTTCAATTGCAAAGACATTGACAACTTTGTATTTGTAGTCAACATCTTTCCCAAGTTATTGGTAGTAACAGAGAGACAGATAAACAGCTTCATTATATGTTTAGCGGAGGTCTTCTATGTATAAAGTGATGCGGAAGGGCAAAAAAGCATCTAACGATGCACTTAGCTGTTCTACGAGTGGTCTGAAGCATTCAGTAAATAATAAGCGTTCTTAAGTGCAACTTTAATAATTATGGTTTTGGGAAACAGCTCAGAGATTTAAAAATGCTCCTACGAAGGTGCCAGGAAAATAACCTCTCACTCAACTTCAACAAAACAAAGGAGATTATCGTGGACTTCAGGAGACAGCAGAGGGTGCACATCCCTATCCACATCGACGGGACCGCAGTGGAGAAGGTGGAAAGCTTCAAGATCCTTGGCGTACACATCACCGATAAACTGAACTGGTCCACCCTCGCAGACAGTGTGGTGAAGAAGGCGCAAGGAGGCTGAAGAAATTTGGCTTGGCATCTAAAACACTCACAAACTTTTACAGATGCACAATTAAGAGCATCCTGTCGGGCTGTATCACCGCCTGGTATGGCAACTGCACCGCCCGCAATGACAGGGCTCTCCAGAGGGTGGTGCGGTCTGCTGAACGTATTACCGGGGGCAAACTACCTGCCCTCCAAGACACCTACAGCACCCGATGTCACAGGAAGGCCAAAAAGATCATCAAGAACATCAACCATCCGAGCCACTGCCTGTTCACCCCGCTATCATCCAGAAGGCGAGGTCAGTAAAGGTGCATCAAAGCTGGGACCGAGAGAATGAAAAACAGCTTCTATCTCAAGGCCATCAGACTGTTAAATAGCCATCACTAGCACAGGCTGCTGCTGCCTATTGAAATCACTGGCCACTTTAAGAAATGGAACACTGGTCACTTTAATAATGTTTACATATCTTGCACTACTCATCTCATATGTATATACTGTATTCAATTATATAAAATTGTACTGTATCTTAGTCCATGCCGCTCTGTCATTGCTTGTCCATATATGTATATATTCTTAAATTCCATTCCTTACTAGATTTGTGTGTATTTGGTATATGTTGTGGAATTGTTAGAAATTACTTGTTAGATATTACTGCACTGTCAGAGCTAGAAGCACAAGCATTTCGCTACACCCGCAATAACATCAGCTAAACACGTGTATGTGACAAATAACATTTGATTTGATTTATACTCAGCCTTAACCCTTGTACGAACACACTGGTGTGATCATTCTACAGTGGTTCCTGCAGCGTACGCTCAAACCGGTGTGATTAGAACACTTATTTAGAACGTCCAGTTACAATTGACGCTACAGTCAGCGTTTAAGCTGGCCACACAGTTTGTTTACAGAAACATTTTGCACAAATGGCGACCAAATTACCACCTCATCGGGCAGGAGGGATTGCGCGATGAACCTACGAGTAGACGCTGTGCCTCCCAGGAGTCATGTATATCCCCTGTCGCAGGCTGAAACGGAGGCTATGGAGACATATGTCTCCGAGTCCTTGCGCCAGGGGTTCATACGTCCCTCCACTTTGCCCGCCTCCTCAAGTTAATTTTTTGTGAAGAAGAAAGACGGAGGTCTTCGCCCGTGCATTGATTATTGAGTATTGAACAAGGGGCCAATACGTTATAGTTATCCTCTGCCCCTCATCTCATCTGTGATCGAGTCAATCCATGGGGTGCGCTTTTTCACAAAATTAGATCTCCGGATCTCGCGTATAACCTGGTGCGTGTCAGAGAGGGGGACGAATGGAAGACAGCATTCAGTACAACCACGGGGCATTACGAATACCTGGTGATGCCATATGGTTTGATGAATGCTCCATCCATTTTCCAATCCTTTGTGAACGAGGTGTTTCGGGACATGCTTGGTCACGGTTTAGTGGTCTACAACGATGACATTCTGGTGTATTCCGCTTCGCGCGCCGAGCATGTGTCCCTGCTTCACAAAGTGCTGGGCCGAATGTAGGAAAATGATTTTTATGCCAAGGCAAGAAGTGTCTTTTTTTCCAGCAGTCCTTCCTCGGATACCGCATTACCACCTCAGGTGTGGAGATGGAGGGAGATCGCATTTCAGCCGTGCGTAATTGGCCGACTCCAACCACGGTAAAGGAGGTGCAGCGCTTTATTGGCTTTGCCAACTACTATCAGAGGTTTATCCAGGGCTTTGGCAAGGTCGCAGCTCCCATCACATCTCTGTTGAAGGGTGGGCCATCCCGGCTCCACTGGTTTGCTGAAGCTGACAGGGCCTTCAGTATCCTGAGGGTTCTGTTCACCTCAGCCCCGGTACTGGCCCATTCCGATCCATCACTACCGTTCGTAGTGGAGGTGGATGCGTCCGAGGTAGGGATAGGCGCTGTCCTGTCTCAACGCTCGGGCACGCCACCCAAGCTCCGCCCCTGTGCCTTCTTCTCCAAGAAGCTCAGCTAGGCGGAGCAGAACGACGACGTTGGTGATCGGGAGCAGTTGGCTGTAGTCAGAGCCCTGACAGTGTGGGGGCACTGGCTCGAGGAGGCGAAACACCCTTTCCTCATCTGGACGGACCACTGTAACCTGGAGTACATCCAGGCAGCGAGGAGGCTGAACCCTCGCCAGGCCAGGTGGGCCCTATTCTTCACCCGGTTTGAGTTTACTCTGTCATACATCCCGGGTACGAAGAACGTGAAGGCAGACGCGCTGTCACGACTGTGCGACACAGAGGAGAGGCCCATAGACAACACCCCCATACTCCCGGCCTCCTGTATTGTGGCGCCAGTTGTATGGGCGATGGACGCGGACATAGAGCGGGCGGTACGCACGGAGCCATCTCCACCTCAGTGTTTAGCTGGGCTGCAGTACGTGCCATCTCTTGTCCGTGACAGTCTGATCTATTGGGCCCACACATCTCCCTCCTCTGGTCACCCAGGTAGCGGTCGTACAGTGCGCTGCCTGACCAGAAAGTACTGGTGGCCTACCTTGGCTAAGGACGTGACGGTGTATGTCTCCTCCTGCTCGGTGTGCGCCCAGAGTAAGGCACCTAGGCACCTCCCAGCGGGTAAGTTACAGCCCTTACCAGTTCTGCAACGGCCATGGTCCCACCTGTGTATTGACTTTCTAACTGATCTTCCCCTCTGTCAGGGTAACACCACCATTCTGGTTGTTGTGGACCGCTTTTGAAAAGCCTGCCGCCTCCTTCCTCTGCCCGGTCTTCCCACGGCCCTGCAGACGGTGGAGGCCCTGTTTACTCACATCTTCCGGCACTACGGGGTGTCAGAGGACATAGTGTCTGACCGGGGTCCCCAGTTCACATCCAGGGTCTGGAAGGCGTTCATGGAATGCCTGGAGGTCTCGGTCAGCCTGACCTCTGGGTTTCACCCTGAGTCTAATGGGCAGGTGGAATGGGTGAATCAAGATGTGGGTAGGTTACTGCGGTCCTACTGCCAGGACCGGCCGGGGGAGTGGTCAGTGTTCTTGCCATGGGCCGAATATGCCCAGAACTCTCTTTGCCACTCCTCCACTAACCTAGCTCCCTTTCAATGTGTCTTAGGTTATCAGCCGGCAGTTGGCATCCGAGCCAGACTGAAGCTCCTGCAGTGGATGACTGGTTTCGGCGTGCAGAGGAGACGTGGAACGCTGCTCATGTTCACCTCCAGTGCCGTGCGTCGCCAGAAGGCCAACGCTGACCGCCACCGCAGTGAGGCCCAGTTTTTGTACCGGCTGATCGGGTCTGGCTCTCGACCTGGAATCTGCCCCTCCGCCTGCCCTGCCGGAAGCTGAGCTCGCGGTTTGTGGGGCCGTTCAAAGTCCTGAGGATAATCAACGAGGTTACATATAGGTTACTACTACCTCCTGATTACCGTATTAACTCCTCGTTTCATGTGTCTCTCCTCAGGCCGGTGGTGGCTGGTCCGCTGCAGAAGTCGGAGGTGCGGGAGGTCCCCCCGCCCCCTCTGGACATCAAGGGGGTCCCGGTGTACTCTGTCCGTTCCATCCTGGATTCGAGGCGTCTGGTGGGGGCCTTCAGTACCTCGTGGTGTGGGAGGGGTACGGTCCAGAGGAGCGGTGTTGGGTCCCGGTGAGTGATTTCCTCGATCTCTCCATGTTGCGGGATTTCCACCGTTTGGGCAGGCTTCGGCGTTCGTCGTCACCGGCCTTCTAGCCACTGCCGCTCCTCATCTCATCATTCCATTTGTTTTGTCTTGATTATTACACACACCTGGTTTCAATTCCCCTCATCAGTACCTGTACCAGTGTTCCCTCTGCCCCCTTGTCTTGATTGTTTATTGTGGAGGTTATATGAGCTCGGTGGAGCTCCTTGTACTTTGTATCGACTTATATACGGAATAAACCTTTATTCTGTGATTTACACTCCTGCGCCTGACTCCGTCCAAATCACACCCCCTTGGTATTAGTAGGATGGTCATTACTCAGCTCTAATGAGTTTTCGAGTTGTCTTGGGGTCATGGTAATTTGCAGTAAATAGTATCAAGAGAGACATCACAAGGAAGCCTTCAGTGTATTGTGTTTCTGCCTCTCATTGACCACGATAGTCAGTCAGGTACATAACGAACACAAAACTTACAAGCACATGTACCTCTCGAATCAAATGGCAAGTGGAAGGTTTTAATTTCACCCAATGGAAAAAATAGGTATTGAGTGTATTAAATATGACATTGTAATAAAGGTGCAGTTCTGAGAAATAATAAGCTACTGGTACATTTAGATACAGTATAATACCAAACAATGTGTAGCATGAACACAATATTATGAGACATTGTCTGAAATCATTTACAAAGGCCTGCTAAGGAGAAGCAAAATGATATTGCTTTTTGATTGAACCTCATTCTCACACCATCTTCTGTGGACAATGTACATGTTCAATTATTAAGCATGGTTGAGGGGACGTGGCTGAAGATGTTATTGCCCAGTTCAGGTCAGAAGTCTGATCACCTTTTGCAGCAGATATGTCATTCCCTTTGCACTTTTCGAGGCCTATGTGCAAAATTGTGAAGTCACTGCATTCATTGTTATTTATGACAGGAAGATGGTTGGTATGCTTACAGGTAGAAATAAAACCACACCAGACAATGGTCAAATCCGAGGGGGAGAGAGCCGGAGGATGGCGCACAGGAGCTACAGTACCAGGCAACCTACATCCATTAATTACCACAATAAGAAGAGGAGGGTGACAGAGTACAAGTTTCCTCCTAACAAAAATTAAACAAAGATGATCGTAAATCCTGCGGCCGATGCCAGCACCTCCAGGTCATGGAATGGGAGGCACAGTGATTTACTCTTCCTGCCCAGCCTCCGGAAGTCTTCTATCAACACCGTGAGAAACAGAGCCCGGGACAGGGCTGTCCCCTGCAGTACCTGACGGATGTGGTATTATCCCACAGAGTGCTGGGCCACCTATGATAGATACCGGAGCACACCCAACATTACTGCCCTGTCTAAGTGCCATGTGTTAATCTGACAGGGCCTGTTTTGCCCACCTTCAACAAACTATAGCAGGTTTCTCCAACTCAAATCTGTGTCCGTATTGATTGGACAACTTCAGGTAGTACCTCCCAGGGGTGACCAACCCTCCTACTGGAGGGTAATCCGCTGTAGGATTTTTTCCAGCCTTAATCTCACACAGCTAATGTGCTAATCAAATCAGCAGCTTCTCATCAGGACCTTGATTAGTTGAATCAGGTGTGTTTGTGTAGGGCTGGAGCAAAGGTCTGCATACTCAGTAGCACTCCAGGAGGAGAGTTGGTCACCCATGGTGTACTCTTCTACAATCATTCAAATTCAGCCACATGTATTCAATTAAGTGTAGAGGGACTATTTACTGAAATCTAAATTAGCTGGAAACCATTTCCCCCTGAAACAATGTTGAAAGTGTTAACTGTTTATTGCTACCAGTTAATTTCAATTGATAGTGTGAGAATAACTGTGATGATCAATGAACATATGAACAATCATCTAATCAGGTTTTGTCTGATTCAGTTAATTAAAAGCAATTTCAAAACCCAATCAAGATGACTGAAATTACAGATTCACATTGATTCTGAAAGATTTGCTCAAAATAAAATTTATTCAAAAACAACACAATCGATAGCCTTTGAGCACTTTCAGGGTATTTTGATGAATTATTAATGTAGGAATTTACTATTAATTCCATAAAGTGTGTATGACTTGTAGGATGAACTCAACTAAATGTAGATAAAAGGTTGTGGTTACCCCTTTGTAAAGATATATTTGGATCTTTGAGCCAGAGGCGTCATGCCCACAGGGGGCACAAGGGCATGTGCCCCCTCAGATGTAAATTAATTACTAAACTTCATTTTTAATCCCACATTTTATCATAACTATTTATCTGTCAGCGGTATTTTGCGGAGGGGGCACACTGACTGGACCAGGCAAAGAGTACCACACCCCATTCTCTCTAGTAAGTGGTTCCTCTAGTAAGGAGCACCATGGAGAAAATATATGCATGCAGACAGTATTGTCAGTGGAGGAGGAAAGAGAGTGTTGGGTGACACACACAGTGTTTGATTTGATTTTAGCTGCAGGTAATGGGCTGGATTCACAGGAGGTATGTTTGTAAATTAATTTGATCAAGCTATGTAGCCTATTGATTCCTTCTTGATGAATAAATAAAACAAAAATGTTTTGTTGTTTCTTTGTAATACTAGCCACCTAGCAATTTTATGAAGTTTGCTTTAGCTAGCCAGCTAGATTGGGAACCTATCTCCCAACCTCATAACTAGCTACCAAGCCATTGCAGGCTATCAATCAAGTTAGAGTAGCTTGTTTAACTATCGTAGCTGGCATGCCAGCTTGCAAGGTTGTTAGACTTTAGAAAATACAACAATGACTTTAATAATTGGGTTATGATACTATTATAACAGTGTGGCAGTTGTACTAAAAGTTCTTAAAGAATCAATGTTCATCATTAATAAAAATGACAATTGAACAGGTAAAGAGGTATGGTTAGATAACCTATGCAGAAAAATATATATATTTTTTACATAGAATTAGGCATAATGATTATGGCTCTAGATTTCAGGAAAAAGCTGTTTCTGGTGTTTGAAAAATGCTAAACTCTGCAATGTCAGACCCCCTATATCCTCATGTACTTCATGCCCCCTAAATGAATGTGGGCATGACACCCCTGCTTTGAGCTGTGCCTTCCACAGCAAATCAAATGACCACTGTGGCCAATAAGGTGTTTCAAGTTACCAGTACTTTGAAATATAACCCATTTGGGACTTTGTTCGAGAAACATGACGTCCTATTTATGAAGATTTGTTTTTGATAGCAATACATTCATATCCATGTGTCCTAGCACAGTATACAGATGTGATCAGCACATTAATGAAAATTAGGAAGAAGAGGATATTATTGGTCTTGGATGTTGGTGATGTATGAATAGAGGACGATGCAGATTTTCCTGATTAATAAGGAAAAAACACTTCTCTGATGAGTAAAGGAAAGGTGATGCGCATGAACTGACCGAGGCCAGATGGCTGGAGAAATATGAGGAGGAGAACACTGGCCGTAAAGAGAGGGAATAAGTGGCATTAGTGCTATATGTCTGCACTTGTTCCAAAACCCATTAATCACTTTGCCCTATACGCTATCCTTCTCCCCTACCTCCTCCCCGCTCAGAATTCCACCACCATTCCACTCTACCTGTGATGGCGCTAAGTGCACCTGTTAGGCAGCCATCTGTGCAGAATGAGACGGTGAGTACCTTGTGACGGTGATGAGAAGTGGCAAGGTGGAAAGAAGTCCCCTGACCCCACCCTTTACCCCTGGTTCACCTCCCCTTTTAGAAGACACAGGGGACATGTAAGGGGTAGGGGGATTGCACTCCAACCCCTCCTTCCAGCCTGGTCTCATAGACTAGACGTAACATAGTAAACATATATCCGGGACACTCAAATTACACTGACAGAAATATGAACGCAACATGCAACAATTTCAAAGATTTTACTGAGTTACAGTTCATATAAAAAATCAGTTAATTTAAATAAATTAATTAGGCCCTAATGTATGGATTTCACATGACTGGGAATACAGATATGCATCTGTTGGTCACAGATACCTTAAAAGAAAAGTCAGGGGCGTGGATTAGAAAACCAGTCAGTATCTGGTGTGACCACCATTCTCCTCATGCAGCGTGACACATCTCGTTCGCATAGAGTTGATCAGGCTGTTGATTGTGGCCTGTGGAATATTGTCCCACTCCTCTTCCATGGCAGTGTGAAGTTGCTGGATATTGGTAGAAACTGGAACACGCTGTCGTACACGTCAATCCAGAGTATCCCAAACGTGCTCAATGGGTGACATGTCTGGTGAGTATGCAGGCTCATCATGGACAACCTTAGCATTTGAGCTAATTAGCAACTTTTCCACTACTTACTACTTTTTAGCTACTTTGCAACTACTAAGCGTGTTAGCTAACCCTTCCCCTAACTATTTAACCTAACTCCTAAACTTAACCTTAACCCTAACCCCTAAACCCTAGCTTAGCTAACGTTAGCCACCTAGCTAGAATTCGTAACATACACTATATATACAAAGTATCTGGACACCCCTTCAAATGAGAGGATTCTGAGATTTCAGACACACTCGTTGCTGTCTGGTGTATAAAACCAAGCACACAGCCATGGCCTTACTGAAGCGCTCAATTACTTTCAACGTGGCACCGTCATAGGATGCCACCTTTCCAATAAGTCAGTTTGTCAAATTTCTGCCCTGATAGAGCTGCCCCGGTCAACTGTAACTGCTGTTATTGTGAAGTGGAAACGTCTAGGAGCAACAACGGCTTAGCCGCGAAGTGGTAGGCCACACAAGCTCACAAGTATGCAGACCTTTGCTCCCCTACACAAACACACCTGATTCAACTAATCAAGGTCCTGATGAGAAGCTGCTGATTTGATTAGCACATTAGCTGTGAGATTAAGGCTGGAAAAAATCCTACAGCGGATTACCCTCCAGTAGGAGGGTTGGTCACCCCTGGGAGGTACTACCTGAAGTTGTCCAATCAATACGGACACAGATTTGAGTTGGAGAAACCTGCTATAGTTTGTTGAAGGTGGGCAAAACAGGCCCTGTCAGATTAACACATGGCACTTAGACAGGGCAGTAATGTTGGGTGTGCTCCGGTATCTATCATAGGTGGCCCAGCACTCTGTGGGATAATACCACATCCGTCAGGCTGTTATTGTGAAGTGGAAACGTCTAGGAGCAACAACGGCTCGGCCGTGAAGTGGTAGGCCACACAAGCTCACAAAACGGGATGGCCGAGTGCTGAAGCGCGTAGTGCGTAAAAATTGTCTGTCCTCGGTTGCAACACTCACTACGAGTTCCAAACTTTCTCTGGAAGCAATGTCAGCACAATATCTGTTTGTCGGGAGCTTCATAAAATATGTTTTGTTTTACCCCATATGTAACTCTGTGTTGTTGTTTTTATCGCACTGCTTTGCTTTATCTTGGCCAGGTCGCAGTTGTAAATGAGAATTTTTCTCAACTGGCTTACCTGGTTAAATAAAGGTTACAAAAAAATATTTCCTTGGCCGAGCAGCTGGCTGGAGTTCTCTGGAGTGATGAATCACGCTTCACCATCTGGCAGTCCGACGGACGAATCTGGGTTTGGCAGATGCCAGGAGAACGCTACCTGCCCCATTGCATAGTGCCAACTGTAAAGTTTGGTGGAGGAGGAATAATGGTCTGGGGCTGTTTTTCATTGTTCGGGCTAGGCCCCTTAGTTCCAGTGAAGGAAAATCTCAACGCTACAGCATACAATGACATTCTAGATGATTCTGTGCTGCTAACATTGTGGCAACAGTTTGGGGAAGGCCCTTTCCTGTTTCAGCATGACAATGCCCCCACGCACAAAGCGAGGTCCATGCACAAATGGTTTGTTGAGGTCGGTGTGGAAGAACTTGACTGGCCTGCACAGAGCCCTGACCTCAACCCAATTGAATACCTTTAGGATGAATTGGAACGGCGACTGCGAGCCAGGCCTAATCGTCCAACATCAGTGCCCGACCTCAGTAATGCTCTTGTGGCTGAATGGAAGCAAGTCCCTGCAGCAATGTTCCAACATCTAGTGGAAAGCCTTCCCAGAAGAGTGGATGCTGTTATAGCAGCAAAGGGGGGACCAACTCCATATTAATGCCCATGATTTTGGAATGTGATTTTCGACGAACAGGTGTCCACATACTTTTGGTCATGTAGTGTATTATACATTTTGCAAATTCATAACATATTATACGAAATGGGTGATGGACATCCAGAAATGAATACATACCATAAGAATCGTAACATATTGTACTAAATGGAGTGTCTTGGATTTACAAACATAATAATGCTGTGAGACCAGGTTGCTCCTTCAAGTGAATGATCCATGTATTATGCCACAGCATTTGTTAGATTTCCTTTGGTCACCTCTTGTCTCCTTCGAGGTATGCTAGATGGAATTTACAGGTTGTGTTTTTTCTACAGGTTGGGAATTGAAACGGTGCTCTTGCCCTTGGGAAAAAAGCATTTTGTAATGTAAACATTCTGTAGTGTGTTTGTGTATGTGTGTGTGTGATGTTGTTATTGGCCAACCTTGATGTACAATCCTTAGCACTGTGTTTAGTTACCAGAGGACTATACCACCAATCAGTATGACTCTGTATGACACGAATTTATATTACCTGTATATCTATAGCAATGTCTGTATTGTATAGTCTTCAGTTGTGCATCTCAGGCTGTGTGTATGAAATATACAACAAACTGTTGGAAAAAATACAATCAGCGGGAATTTGTGTGGATGTTGTCATTCCCAGTCCGCCAGCATATCCGGAGCTTATAATCATGTGTGCCCGGGTGTTAGCAAGCAGCCTCTTTAATGGAATACTGAGTGTACACATACTCTGATATGCAATTTGAACAATAATCTATCCCTTGGTGCTGACATTTGACTGCTGATTCTTGTGAAATACCAGGAAAAGGATAAAAAGAATGGGAACTTTCCCCTAGTTTTGGCAGTTTGCAACAATAAGTTTGAAAAACTCAAGAGCAACTTCAAAACACAGAGAATGTTTACTTATTCATATTATTATCCTAGACAGGAGAGAAACAGGTTGAGAGATTATACGTTTTTCCCCAAACAAAAAATATGTTTTTTAGCTAACCAAACTTGCAGGTCAGAAAATGATGATATGAAAAATGGATTAAGCCTCTAAATGGCCTCTCAAAACCTCTCAATGGCTTCTGCTGGACAATACATGAATATCAGCGTTTTATTTTCATACATACCACATTTTGTTGAAAAGGCAGTTCTTGCATACGTTGTCTTTTTAACCTTCTTGACAACCTTTAGTACATCTTATTAAACAAAAACACGTTGCTTGAACATTTACTAAAAGGCACGCAGCAGTGATGTTAGAGTCTTGGAAGCAGCAGACTCACCAGCGGTCCTTAAAGGTCCCTCCTGTCAGGGGCCATGACCATAAACACTCTGCCTGGTCACTGGGATCCTCAGTGGTGTCATTATGAGGGCTTTGGAGGGTTGTTAGCTCTGAGCCCTGGGCAATCTCAACCTAAACCTCCAGGCAGATGACTACTGATGAAATGCTCTCCAAATTACCAGATGTAATTCAAACAAGGAGACAGATATAACAGGATCAAGAATAGGAGGACAATGGCTGTTTTAAGGGACTGTTTGACTGTCCAAACTGGTTAAATATGTCAATGTTCCATGAGTGTCCCAGTTCGGGGCTGGAGTAAAGGTTCTGCCAGGGCCACAGAGACTGTAGGCTCTGACTGAGGTTTATAGGTCCTAATTGTGCCCCTGTGGACAGTGCCTCTGTGTGCTACTGCAGTAATTGGTGCTTTGTGGGTTGCCTGAATGCTCAACACTGTTTTGTAATGGAGAACTCCTGAAATGATATAGACACCTAGAGAGATGTGAATATTGCTTACGGTGCAGGGCATTATTGTGGCTATCTTACGATATGATATGCTTTATTGTCCATTTACATGGAAATTAATTTTGTGACGTCAGCATACAAATATACAAACACAACACAAGCAGTACAGAAAAACTGGAAAGTTAGTACATTTCCATTCAATATCTTAAAAAAGATAACTGGCCAGTCAACGTTTAAACAAACTTTTTATTCACAAAAGAGGGCTTCCAAAATTGCTCTTAGTTTGAAAACAACATTCAACTTGCTTTGCTTGTCTGCCCCAAGTAATTGCATATTCATAGCAACAGACGGGACTTGTTTGGGCATTTCCATCACTGCCATCATTGGCCCATTTACAGCAGCAGCGATATTTGTTTAGCCTTTAATTAAAATCCACTGTTTGACAGGACTGCTCTTCTTCATCTGATAGACCTTTGATGAGATGTATATTTTTAATGTGAGGAAAGAGCTTGTGGAAAGATGAGACATATTCACCTGTAATGACTCTCTCTATTCAAAATTATGAAAATATCTTTCAGACCAGTATTCTTTCATGTGAGATTAATTAAGATGGTCAGTTATTAATGAATAACCATAATCTGTTCATAATCAATTATCCCAGCAGCAATGATAGGATGTTTGATTGTGATAATAACATGGAGACAACAGAATATTTCATCACATATACTATACACTAAACAGATGCAGTATGTTGTACAATATCTCAAACTACCCCCTTTTGCTTACTTTAGAAATGTCTAGCATTAAAATGAGACAGCGAATTATGCATCTACATTTTTATGACATTCATTCAAAATGGGAGCAGCTGAAGCCATGGGGAATTTCCAGAAACTTAATATGTCAAATCTTCAAAGATAGCATTATTAATATTTTACAGTTAATAAAAACCTTTTAATGGAAGTGATAAGCCAATTTTCAATTCAGAGAGTTTGAATAATTGATGCTGTTCAATTCTGAAACTCTGTTACTCAGCACGCATGTTTGCCACCATTTTTATATGAAGAAAATTATCCAGATCTGGTCTTACATTTCCCACCTGAATGACATTCTCTCAACCAGCATTCACAATTTGGAAGAGAATTAGGCTAGATTAAGGATATTATTTTCACCACTATTTGGTCATTCAATAACTGCAGTTCCTTTGGGATGGTTTGTTCCTTCCTGTGCACATCACTGTCTATCTGCTGACCTCTCAGGTCACAGTTCTGAACCAATGTCTATACTTTCACCATCTGACCATTTGTTTACTCCCTGTGTTTACTCCCTGCTTTATTTCCTTTTTTGTCACTCCCAAGCTCATGAGGCATTTATAAGTTATATGCTTTAAGAATCAATGGGTATATATCATTAATTTATATGTCAAAAAAGGTGATGTAGCAACTGCAGATTGCCCCTTTAAGCACCCAATTGTAGAAGTGAATCATAGCAAATTTAGCCTATTTCTCCCTATCCTCTGTTTACGTAAAGCAGCAGTTCCAGCGTATTGTAAGAAATTTTTTGCCATGAATATTTGATTTAAAGCATTGTACTGAAATACTGTATGATATTCTTCTTATTATTATTATTTGTTCCCTATAGCGTTTGAATTACTCGAAGGGTAGAATTTGAAAAAGAGCTTTACTGTGGGACACATTATGAAGTCTGATGAAGGTATACAATCAGTCAATGTTGATTTAATCTTCATTTCTCAACAGAAATGAAATGTTGTCTTGACCAACATTTTTATTGACCATGATCTAGTATTGATTCAATATACATCTGATATCTGGGTATCTTCAACAAGTGCACACTTATTTTTACAAAAAGATAGCCATTTCTGTTCAATAAAATTACTTTAGCTGCATGGCTTCATTGGGAATCCTACACAGAGACTTCATTGTCCTACAATCAGCAGTATTCCAAAAGGGAATGTTCATCGCTGGATACTCAATGTATGCATGCATTCACAATTCCTATTCTAGCTTGTATGGAGATTCTCTCACTCATCTTGCATCCCAACGTCCCTGTATCATGTAAAATAGCACAGGCTTGATGCCTGTGCAGCAAATTATTCATAAACATGATTAAAGTGGAACTGATAGCGTTCTAACTACTTTGCAGATATGAAACAGACAATCATAATATCAGTAAAAAATATCAAACTCCCAGTTCATGCTACAAAACCAACTTCATAAGAGGTTTTAAAAATAGGTTCTATTTGGCTAAAAATTCCATGACGTACGATAAGGCATTGTTGGCAGAATAGATGGATGTAGTTCAATGCATGATTAATACACTGCTCAAAATAATAAAGGGAACACTTAAACAACACAATGCAACTCCAACTCAATCAAATTCTGTCCACTTAGGAAGCAACACTGATTGACAATAAATGTCACATGCTGTTGTGCAAAATGGAATAGACAACAGGTGGAAATTATAGGCAATTAGCAAGACACCCCCAATAAAGAAGTAGTTCTGCAGGTGGTGACCACAGACCACTTCTCAGTTCCTATGCTTCCTGGCTGATGTTTTGGTCACTTTTGAATGCTGGCGGTGCTTTCACTCTAGTGGTATCATGAGACGGAGTCTACAACCCACACAAGTGGCTCAGGTAGTGCAGCTCATCCAGGATGGCACATCAATGCGAGCTGTGGCAAGAAGGCTTGCTGTGTCTGTTAGCGTAGTGTCCAGAGCATGGAGGCACTACCAGGAGACAGGCCAGTACATCAGGAGATGTGGAGGAGGCCGTAGGAGGGCAACAACCCAGCAGCAGGACCGCTACCTCCGCCTTTGTGCAAGGAGGAGCAGGATGAGCACTGCCAGAGCCCTGCAAAATGACCTCCAGCAGGCCACAAATGTGCATGTGTCTGCTCAAACGGTCAGAAACAGACTCCATGAGGGTGGTATGAGGGCCCGATGTCCACAGGTGGGGTTGTGCTTACAGCCCAACACCGTGCAGGACGTTTGGCATTTGCCAGAGAACACCAAGATTGGCAAATTCACCACTGGCCGTTCCCCAGACCTGAATCCAATTGAGCACATCTGGGACATCATGTCTCGCTCCATCCCCCAACGCCACGTTGCACCACAGACTGTCCAGGAGTTGGCGGATGCTTTAGTCCAGGTCTGGGAGGAGATCCCTCAGGAGACCATCCGCCACCTCATCAGGAGCATGCCCAGGCGTTGTAGGGAGGTCATACAGGCACGTGGAGGCCACACACACATACTGAGCCTCATTTGACTTGTTTTAGGACATTACATCAAAGTTGGATCAGCCTGTAGTGTGGTTTTCCACTTTAATTTTGAGGGTGACTCCAAATCCAGACCTCCATGGGTTGATACATTTGATTTCCATTGATATTTTTGTGTGATTTTTGTTGTCAGCACATTCAACTATGTAAAGAAAAAAGTATTTAATAAGATTATTTCATTCATTCAGATCTAGGATGTGTTGTTTAAGTGTTCCCTTAATTTTTTTTGAGCAGTGTATAATTCACCAATACATTCATTGGTAGTCCAAAAATATTGCTATCAGGTTGTAAATCACAGCTGGCCTGATACATTGTTTGCTGCCTCCACCCATTCGGTTTCAATTACTATTTTGAACAAAAACGGACAACTGTAACTAAGGCTGGGAATGTTAATACAATCAAACTAGCAAGGGCAATGATCACAAGTCAGTCATAACGTGGCTAATAGGCTATAGCGCACATGTCAAACACAAGGCCCGCAGGCCGAATAGGACATACAGGTGAGTATGAGTCAACAGTTGAGTCATCTACTTTATGAAATTACAGCCTGATGCGCTCGCATCGGTGAATTAAACTTCAATTGTGCTGCTTTCGTGTGTCCTGTTTACAGCACGCAACGGAGGGAAAGTGTACAGACACCTGCCAAAGTCCTAGCTAGGCTACTCAAATGTTGCAGTCTAGCTTCAGTTTTTAAAGCTTGACAATGAATAACCAAAAAATTAAACCTGCAACAAAACACCATGCAAAGGAGAAACATGTAGGCCTATTACAGCAACATTTGAGCAGTAGCCTAGGCTGGCTACTCAACTACAGTACATTTTGAGTGCACCATACAGCAATGCTGCATTCAACTGCACCGGTGAACCATGCAGTGGTTAAGTTTAAATGTTACAACAAACCTATAGCTACGTTTTTTTTATTTGGATTGAAATACTTTTGATTATGGTCACAAGCAAGCATTGCAGCAAAGGCTGGACAAATATGATTTATCTCTTCTTTTGTTTTAATACGTTAAATATATATAAACAGCATCCTATGTACATAAGTGGACATTATAAAGGGCCATATTTTTTCGAATAAACAAATGGCCAGTTTGGGTCGCAGTTGCACGTTTTTTTGTAGAAACAAATAGACTGATATTACGTATTTTATACAGGATTAGTTAATGTTTGATATTGTGAGCTGCATAAGGATTTGGAGGATGAGGACATTCCATGAATTTATTTCTGTCACTGGTGGGTACCAGAAGGTATGCGTGCCAAGATAGCTGGGGGGGGCACTGGTGCTAATCTTAGGAGGAGTACGTGATGGAATATCCTGACTAAGGTGCAACACGATACCATATAGGGTGATCCTATTGTGGTGAGGAGTGACACTCAATAATGGTTGGCAACTGTTGGATAGAATTAGCTTGCAAACAAGTATATAAGCTAAGCGATTTCCTTTGTTCAGTTAGTTCAGATAGCAATGGGCCACCCACGTGCCGTTTGCTACCTGTAGCCTAATCAGAAGGGAAAGTTTTCTAAATATGCTGACTTCTAATAACAGCGTATTGAAAATTGTGATAGAGCTGTGGCCATGATCTTACTTGATAACATGAATTTCAAAGCCTAGCAATCTCCGCTAGGGTGAGTGGAGTGGTATGTTTGGAAGTAGGTAGCAAGCTAGCCACCTTTAGCCAGTTAGCTTGGGAGCTTGATTGCCTTTGTGAGAATCAAGGAGAAAATATATTAGGTCACATTCAATTAGTGGTATGCACAGTTGAAGTCAGAAGTTTACATACACTTAGGTTGGAGTCATTAAAACTTGTTTTTCAACCACACCACACATTTCTTGTTAACAAACTATAGTTACACCAGCTCTGTCAGGAGGAATGGGCCGAAATTAACCCAACTTATTGTGGGAAGCTTGTGGAAGGCTACCCGAAATGTTTGAACCAAGTTAAACAATTTAAAGGCAATGCTACCAAATACTAATTTTAAGTAAGATTATTTCTTTTAGGATTGGTGGAAGTATACTACAGTATGTATGTTAAGGAAGACGTAGGAGATCACATCTCAAACAACTTTTTAATAGACACCTGAGATCAAATATCATTGATTCTTCATGCTTAGTAATTGATTATATTTGTGAATGACTAAAATATTACATTTAGAGGGATGACAGCAACAATCTAAGGGGAAACAGATATTTACTATGTCGTTGGACAGTGATCCAGTAACGATACCGCGATAGTTTGACATAAGGAGAAATGGAGCCGATTTTGGGGTTGAATAATCATGGTGAGAATTACAGAGAATGAAGACTAAAGGGTAATCAATTAAAAATACTCATTGTCAACTCAGAGAACCTTTAGTGGTTTTCATCTTTTAAGAGATTTTATGTCATCTTCTTCTGGAGTAGTCACAAGGAATTAAATTGAAACAAATTATGAATGAGTTAAGGGAAGAAAGTGGAATTATCGTCGCCATGCGTGTTGATGATTAAGAGTAAATGTTAACAATTTGTCAACTTTCTTTTCCAGGAGAAAAGGGCTTTCATTATCTTTTTCAGATGTGCCCGTGTATGTGGTCTTGGGAAGAGATGTTAGTTACATTCGGCAGTTTGATAAGTATGAAGATATCTGGATTAGGTCATAAGAGGGAGCTACCAAATTAAATAAGGCCTGGCCATTTTTTGTTTGTTGTTTTCCAATATGGTTTTTCAAATAACCACACAACCCACCTAGTATGATGGTTATATAGGGTTTTTATTTTTATTTTAGGGGGTTTTTAATGGATTAGAGATGATAAGTCTTAAAGGGGTACACACATTTAATTTTCTGACGTTTTTATTTTCTGAGTGAGTTTTGGGTAAACCGTGATTTCTTTTGAGAAGAAAATGTAATGAGGACTAACTGTACACTTGGGATACAAAATGTTGTTAATGATTAGTCTACTATAGAATGAAACACTCATTTGAAGGGTTTGAATGACCTCTGACCTCTGTCCTGACTTTCTAGTGGGATTTGATCACCCACACTGGAAAACCAAGAGACATAGGATGATGAATTTAAGGTAATTTATTACACCGAGTTGTGGTTAATTTATAATACTGATAATTATGAAGAAGTTTATAATTTGGCAATAGTCCTATATACAGTTGAAGTCGGAAGTTTACATACACCTTTGCCAAATACATTTAAACTCCGTTTTTCACAATTCCTGACATTTAATCCTAGTAAAAATGCCCTGTTTTAGGTAAATTAGGATCACCACTTTATTTAAAAAATGTGAAATGTCAGAATAATAGTAGAGAGAATGATTTATTTCAGCTTTTATTTATTTCATCACATTCCCAGTGGGTCAGAAGTTTACATACACTCAATTAGTATTTGGCTGTACGGACAGAGGGGAGATCGACCTGGAATCATCTAAACCACTGCAACAGAGTACTATGAGGAAACGGATGACCTAGAGATGAGGGAGCTGAGGACAGTGGAGCTGACCAGAATCAGGTGATGGGAGACGATGGCAATGGGGAATGCTACTGATGAGCTACGTGTTCTGGCTGATTCCCTCGGCGGAGGGACAGACCTCCAAGAACATCCAAGAACTTCAAGATCTTCCAGAAGTTCAAGAATCACCTGACTTTCACACCATTAATTTCTCTGTCTGTGGAGGGTTTCCTAACAGAAATTGAGGTCTAACTTCCCGGTATTAAGAATAATTGGTAAAACATAATAATTTGTCATATAGTCAATGCTTATATGGATTTCTTGGATTAGAAATGAACTCAACTAAACTGTTATGTTCTGTCTTCTCTTGAGGTAAATACAGATGGTGTCTGTATAAGCAGGGATAATTCAGCCTAGAATGGTGTGAACCTAAAAAAACTACTCTAAACCGGCTGAAGATGAGCATCAGAGGTGTTGAAGATGTTCATGTACAGCACCACTTCTCCCTGTAACCGGTCTACAATAGCCAATCGAAGCTATCAACTACTTTTCTCTCATGCCTTTTTTCTCGGGAGTGGGACAGGAGTCCACGAGGAGTGAGGATGGAGAGAGATCTGTTCAAATACAACATTTCTCATGTTGTTGGTATACTAGTTGGCAAATGGATAAGACAGAATGGGGTGTAGAGATGGTGATGACTCGGATGAGACATTTGAAGTTGGGACATTGTCATGGGCAATCCATTTTAAACTATGAAGCTGTATGAAGAACATAATAAAGAGACGCCAGAAGATTGAGTGCCGGGGAAGGAAGGGGTTGGTCAGCTGTGTCGATAATACATTTGGATGTATCTAAATTTGGTACTTTGGGTATGAGGTTGATGTAGGAGGTATATACACTGCTAAATTAATAGTACTAAGAATGCATTGAGATAATGATCTGTAGTTATTCTCAGGATGAGGAACGTCATGCTAGAATTATGGATATTTATACTGTATGTTACAGTTTTTTTACGATTGTTTACACACTAAAATTTAAATTTCCACACAATTAGCAAATTGTACTCCAATGAGCAAAACACCTCCACAGATTTGCTACAACATTACACACAATGTCCGCCTCACCCTTTTTTGCAAAACATTACACACAGTGATTTGTAAAACTCTACACACATTTTCACACCTTAGACACAGATAAGGATTGTGAGGTTACTTCCCTTGTAATTACAAAGCACCGGATTGCCAATTACCACACTAATGAACTAATTGGATAAACACATCTACCAGGTGTGGAAGCACACATGTGCTAATTTGAAAACGCAGCACTCAGGTGTGCTATAAAGGCAGCAGGTGAGTTCACCTGTCTTCAACAAAAATGGGAAGGAGTTAGAAGAAGAGGAAGAGTGAGAATGAGAGGGGGAGCTCAAAGAGGAGATGAAGGCGGTAGAGGAAGAGGAGAATGAGGTAGAGGAAGAGGCATAGGTAGAGAGAAGAAGGTAGAGGAAGAGAAGCAGGTAGAGGAAGACACCTAGGTAGAGGAAGAGGTAGAGAAGGACTTGAAGAGTTGATAGAACCTGAACAAAGAAGACGAGGACCAAATTTGACTCGAGAAATCCGTGCAACACTTATTGACCATGTTATCAACCATGGACTGACACTGATGGAAGCTGGACAAAGAGTTCAACCAAATCTCAGCAGAAATACTGTTGCGTCAGTAATTCGGACATTTCATCGAGAAAACAGGTAAGCTAACCACACAGTATACATTGAAACTGAAGCTTGTATCATCAATATTGTTTACTGTGACATTTGACAGTAGGCTGCATATATG